>NC_052474.1:19134573-19269116 GCF_009730915.1 Dioscorea cayenensis subsp. rotundata
TTTTAAATAATTTATTTCTATGCCATACATATGTCTAACACTGTAAACATTGCTAGAGTTCAAAATTAGCTCATAAGAATTTTACTCAAATTAAGCTCTACTTAATTTCAAAAGCTCAAGCTCAATTTTAATTTAGCTCAAAATTTAAATTAAATTATTTTTTATTTTTATTTTCTTTTAACTAGAGTTCAAAATTAAAAGTTTTTTTAAATATTGTGAGAATTCAAAATTAGCTTGTAAAAGTTTGATATTTTATAATTTGATTTTTGTATTTAAAGATAAATAATACAAATTATATAATGTTTTCAATGTAATAGCATATCATACATTGTAAATATATAAAAATCATAATATATTTATATAATTCGAGGTATCGAGCTAAACTTAATCAAGGCTGACTCAACTAAGATTTAACTGGAAATTAAAATCAAATTAATTATTTTTGAATTAGACTTTGGTTGAAACCAAAACTTCATTTACAACCTAATTTTTGTTTTTAAAGATTAATAATACAAAGTTATATAATGTATTATTATAAAAACAAACAAAAAAAACACTACGGTTGAACCCTCTGATTATTTTAGGCAGTAATTCTAAAAGATAAACACTAAATAAATTGAACTGAGAACAATAATAAGTGACTGAATTTGGGCTAGAATTTACATGGATAAAACAGAGCAGAGGACTTACACTAAATATTGATATCAATCATCAATTACAATATAAATAGGTTCCTTACTGTACAATAGACATTCACCTGGACTAGAAGAACAACAGTAAAAACTCTCTCATCAGATCCTGCAGAGAAGAATGCTACAAGTAAACTGGCAGGAATACAGCAAATGAATGAGACCGCTTGTGAGAAACAACTACAAAAATTTCAGAACCTGTGAAAGGCTCACAACCAACTCATTCTATGTGAAATAGTCTTGTTGCACGACAGTGATGAAGTCCGGAGATAACAAGTCGTCTTTGTATTTTCCTAAGTCACCGTTCCCTCGGATATGCCAATAAATTTTAGGAGAAAGCGGAGTGTATGGATCTGCATATTTCACCAAATCAAGATTTCAATGCATCAGTAAAACATGACACTGAAATGTGACAACAAATTGATAAGTTTTCTACTCATCTAATTTGGAATTCTGTATTAAGTTCTTGCTTGTACCAAAATTAACACTTAATTGGAGTGAGTTGCAGCGAAGTTAAAAAGTATGGAAGCAGCAGTATGAAGCATTACTGTATATAAACCAAATGTGAGATCGGTCGATATTTTGGCTGATTTGAAGTTGGAATGCAACCTCCATAGTAAGGAATGTAATATGTAATAAACCCTTAAACAAGAATTTATGAATTATGAGGATACCTGTACAAGTTGGGAGATCCGGTTCTCTTGTAGAATGCAACACACTTGTCCCTGAGAGTACGGTGACAAGTCCACAAATTTCCGATACAATATTACTTGCATCTTGTCCATACCAATCCTGCAGAAGGATAGAAGCATGGTCCATATAAGCAGAAGATAGAACGGAATACGCTCTCCAATTGAGCATTTCTATGTACCTTGAACATTATGGCACTTGCAAAAATTGTGAGAGTTGTGAACATAGCATAATAGATGGGAGAAACCACTGCAGTATTGAAAGTATCCAATGCCTGAAATTGACAGTAACAACATACTTTAAGCATGAAGAAATCATTTTCAATATTACCAAAAGATTTTAAATTTTAAATCCTAAGGATCATGGATTCCATAAGTAGCAAATAAAAGAAAAGGCGTTATGGTTGCATTGTTAAAATTCAATATTAAATTCAGTAAAGTTGGAAATTGGGATTTTTATGAAAACTAATGCAAAATGAAAATATGCAATTTTAGCCTATGATGGTGACCAACATCTAAATCCTAATATACCATTAAGCATAGGCTCAATATTGAATTGCTAATTAAACTATGCCCAAAAATAGAATAAAATTCTCATGATAAGGCTATGAAAATAGCTTGCTGAACATGAAATGTGGTTCATACAGTCATTAAAAAATTGTATATCTATACAAATATAGAGCCATATCAACCTCTTAATGTTGATTATAACTTGCTAAGATTTATTCAAGTGATTACCTTGTTCAAGTAATTCAACTGAATGACAATACAAGAGACCGCAACCATGACAAATACCCAGGTTTGGAAATAACCAGCTTGGTTGATGCCCTCAATAGTAAGTTTGATTGCAATACCTACGGCCTTTATACTCATTACCTGAAATTAAATTTAAAAAATTTAATGAATCCAGTCAGCTAGACGGTGAAAAGCACTTCTAAATCAGAACCAAGGAGCAAATATTACCGTCAAAGATCCAATGATAGAGCATATACTTAAGTAAATCATAATGTTTGATTGCCCATATCGCGGTGCAGTATGCAACATCAAAACAAGCGACACTGCAACTGCTGCACCAGTGTAGAAAAGGAAGGCTGGACAATTTCCACCAAGCAATCTAAACACCAGTCAGAAAGACAAGATCCAAAACCAAGCTCAAACAAGAGAGGCAAAGAAAGGACAAGATTCATCTTAGTTACCCGGTTGTGTAGCTAAAGACCAAATCTCATCCACTGAGCTTGGAGTCTTCTCTTCTGGGGCATGTAAAACAATGACTGTTGAGCCAACTATGCATAAGATGCATCCCAACACACCCAACTTTTGAAGCTTTTCCCTCAAAAGGAAGTGTGCCAAAACCGCACTGCAAAGCCATTCCATCCCCACAAAACCAGTACGCACAAACATCAAAAAGCCTTCAAACTTATGCAATATATGAAGGAACTAAATTCTATGATCAAAGGACTACAAACAAACAAGTAAAAATTGACAGATTGAATAGCATGTTAGTGTTGACAACCAACAATCAAAGAATAGCACACAGACATGTAACACTAACAAGAAATTGAACATATAACACTGACAAGAAAAGCCTATATATATTTACCAAAGAAAAGAAGTCAATTCAGACTCAAGAAAACAGTGATCAAGAGGCACCAACAGAACAGTGTAAGCAATAAATAGCAAGGAGATTAACATAAAGAGATGCCAAATTGAGCTATTTATCCAGATGACCACAAGATAAAAAAAAAACTAATTAAAGGGCCAAAGGAAGTCATCAAATACGCAGCATACTTTCAATCCTCCCTTCTATTGACCCCTCATGAATTCTTACCTCACTATGATGCTCAAAGCTCCCAACGGCGTCACCAGCACCGCCGGCGCAAACATATAAGCGACGAAATTGGCAATCTCCCCAAATATCACTGCCAAAAACTCAATCAAAGATCGAACTTTTCCTCAAAAAATGGCAAAAATATCCAATTAAATCACCAAAAATCCATTAAAAAAAACCTAGAGCTTAATAAGAACCAAACTCACTGGTGATCATCCCGACCCACCACAACGGCTCTACCAGGTACCCATAACCACCAAATCCTACAACACAAACACCAAAACACAAGAAATCAGTAGCAGAACAAACACAAAACCATGAAATCAAAAGAAAAATCAGGGTTTGATGGAAAACCCGCAGCTGCGCCACGGGATGCCGCACGGCGAAGGCCAAACTTTTTCAAAATAAAGCTAGCCCCGATGAAGGCACTGGACGAGAGGGCGAGCGCGAACCCCTTGGCGTTATCGGACACGGTCATCGCTGGCGACGTTGATCGGCCGCTGGTGGTCGTCGGATCATCGGCGAAGCGATCGCCGCGATAATCTCTCGTCCACCCGCGCGATCCGCGCTTACCGAACAACGAAGGAATGAAGCGAAAGGCGGAGAATAGTAGTTGAATTTATTAAATTAAATATATATATATATATTATTTTTAATTAAATTTTTTTCTTTTTTTATTAGTTATTATTCAATATGATATTAATTTAATAAATTTAAAAAATTTGAGAGAAAGTTTATACTTTTGTATGATTCGATAGGAATAAATTTAATTAAAAAAATATATATTAGAAGGAAAAAGTTGAAAGTGGTCAACAAAAGACTAAATTTTTTTTAATTTATTAATTATTAAATGCCTTTTTATTTTCAGTGTTTGAAATCTACCGCCAATTTATGAAGGGACTCACATCCGTCTAGTTTGAAAACTTAAGCACCTCGTGATTCTTTTGTTTGGTGGGCCCGAGTAGTCCCTCTCAAATTCCATCTATTTTGGTGATTTTTTTGTGTGAAAAATTACATTTATACCATGCTAGGGTTTCTAATTTTTTTTTTTAATTCTTAAGATGTGGACAAATCATTCTTACAATGAGTGTCTCAATCATATATTAAAAGAGAATTAAAATATTTTATATTTTAAATAAAAAATTAAATGTTTTAACCGCTAAATTATTAGCATGATAATTTTTTATTTATTTTTAAATCATAATTTAAACTATTTTTTAATTTTTATTTTGGTTATATATAAAAATGCAATTTTAAATTTATTTTTATTAACTCAGGAAAGCTTTTTCGATTCCCAAAAAATCATGCATTTTTATTAAATTCGTAAGGGGATCTCTAACTTTCAAAATTTTTTATTTTTAAATTAAATTAATGCATAACTGCCTTTTCCTTACAAATCTCTGTTGGGGGCCGGTGCTAGTGCTTTTCCGCGGGCACAACGGGCTGTTGTTGTGTTTGTGCCCGAATGGCCACAGGTTCATTACAACTTACAATTGCGTTTTTTTAGGTATGGTATAAAATATATGAAAAATTTAAATAAATAAAAAAAGTGATGTTTTAGTAATAATTTATGATTTAATATTTTTAATCCATGATAATAATAATAATAATAATAATAATAATCTTAATTCTGCCCTCTAAAAATTTTCATTTCTAAACTATAAAAGATATTTGATGATTCTTGATTAGCTAATGTGTAACATTGTGATTCTATTCTCTAATATTATTTTTTCCTTTTTGATAACTCTTGATCATGTAATATATAACATCTTGGTTCTATAAAAAAACTCTTTTTCCTTCTAAATTTTTATTTTAGTTTATTTTGAAAGGATATTTAGTAACTTTTAATTGTCATATCATTGCCCACACGCTCGGGATTATTACTGAACCCTCTATAAAACCTTTTATTTCTAAACTTTTATTTTTTTAAAAAAAAAATATTTGGTGACTCTTGATTAACTAATATGTCACATCGTGGTTCTATCCTCTAAAGACTTTTTTTCCTTTTAAACTTTTACTCTGTATGTTAGTTATTTTGGAAGGATATTTGGTAACTCTTAATTGTCATATCATTTTCAACCCACCCCTGATTACTACAAGCCCGCCCTATAAACTTTCATTCATAAATTTTAATTTTAAAAATGACATTTTGTGACTTTTGATTAGTTAACATGTCACATCATGATTTTATCCTCTAATTTTTTTGGTGACTCTTGATCAGTAAATAAAAGATTGGAAAAAAAGATATCTATGGGATAAAATTAAGAGTAATTATATATATATATATATTACAGAAAGAAAGAAAATATTTTTAATATTTTTTCAAAGTCACTTCCACTAAACGAAAGTATTGTGAAAATTTTAAATATATTGAAAAAGTTTTTTTATTATTATTTATATGTATTCATAAAATAGAATTATGAGAAAATAAAATAAAACTATCTCAATAAATCCCCTCAAAAATAATAATTAACTGTTTAATAAAAAAAGATTATAAATCATATTTTCTAATTCTTTCAAAGGTTTGGGGAAAAAATGTTATTGGTATTATATTATATTTCAAATTTTTCTGAGAACCATTGTTTCATGTTTGGGTAAACCGTTTAATAATAATATTTTAACCACTCTTACAATATAACAAGAAGGGTGTATTTTACTTTACTTTGTTTCCAAATGGAGGGTTACATAAAATAAATAACACACAAATAAAATCTCCTAAAGTTTTAATCTTGTAATAATAAAGAGTATGCATTAGCCAATGTGCCACTGTGAAATGCACCTAGGAAGTCAATTCACGAATTCAAGTCTTACGCACGGTAGAAAATGGGTCCTTTGATTATGAGTATTGGTTTATAACCCAAATATTATTTTATCAAGTAAGACGTATAATCAGACATTCAATTCCCAGTTATACATAGTCTCCAGATTATGTTAAGCACATTTATAAAAAAAAATTATATTATAACTATATATACATCCTATATGTTATTTTTATGAAATGTGGACAAGTCACGTGTCAAAACATGTACAAATGAACTTAGATTCAGATCTTCCTCCAATCCCCCTTTTAGGTAAAACATGAAAATTCTATATAAAAGATCCGGTGCCAATAGTCAAACAAATTGTTGATATAAGTAATAATTATTTACAAACACACAAGCAAAAAATTTATAATATATTCATACAATATTTAATGATAATAATTAATTAATCAATCAAATTCAAATAATCATAACAATATTTTAATATTCACCACAAATTGGTTGAACCCAACCAAGTGAGTTGGGTCAGGTCAGGGTCTATTTGGCCCAATAGCTTGGCCCCTGAAAGCGAAACCCCAATCTCTCTCTCTCTCTCTCTCTCTCTCTCTCGATGATATCTCTTGGTTCATCAATCTCCGTCCAAGTACTCACCGGAAGGAAGTTGGATGTGCTCCGGCAAACTCCGGGAAGTTTCCGGCGCTCTCAGTATGCAAGGCTATCTCCTCTTGGTGAGCTCTTTCGTGCCTTTTGTATCTCTTCTTGCATCAATTGCTTTCTTTCTGGAAATGATTTTATAGGGGATTGAGTTGTGGATTGATAGTTTCCAAGGATTTGTTTTTGTGTTTAATTTAGGGTTTTTTTGAGATAAAGTTTGGATCTTTTTAGAACTTTTTAACAAGTTTGTGATTAGATTGCTTGTTATTGTGGCATTCCTTTTCTAGTTTTTATGTGTTATTTAGTGGATTGTTTGGATTTATTGGAACTATTGGTTTAGTAATTTAATGTTGCTTTTTGTGAGGTGAATCGCAGAACTTTGATCTTTCTCAGAAGTTAGAACCCGTTTGTATCATGTTGCCTTCTGCTTATGATAAACTAGCTCATTATGTTTGCTTGAGTTATGAAATGAATTTTATTTGTAAGTTTCTGTAGGTCTGACATGATTTGATAAAAATTTCAATCTTCTTTGATTGCTATGATTTTGTAGAGTTTTTGTTGTTGCCCAGAGTGTCTAGTTGTTTTTGTTTGTAATCTAATTTATGAGTTCTGTTCTTTTCCCTGCTTCAACACTTGATTTTTCTTGAATGTCAGTGTGTTATCTGATTGCTGTGCCTTTCTGTTTGAGTGTTCTCATTGATATGTTTGTCGATGTGAGTTTCATTCCCAAACAGATGACTTTTCAATCGATTAATTGGGTTTATAATCAAATATGTTCGGTATTATCTGAATAAATTGGAATCAAGCTCTGTGCATTGAATCTCATTTGATTCCTGAAAACATATTCTTTCTCTTTTGACAGTAGTAATTACTTTTGCTCTAAGCAAAGAGGCCCTCTACAATGTTCATGAATATTAAACACTAAAATTAGAATTTTAACAACAAAGGTGAACATAGAGGAAACTCTGATTTGTAAGCTTGGATTCTTTCATTGAAGAATTGTGAATATTCTCACTAGTTATTGATTGAGATGAGGTAATGCAGTACTTCCAATTGTCAGATTCCTCTCTTTTGTAGAGTTTTAGAGTTTCATCTCCAATCTCAACTATGCATCAAAATAATAGAAAGTCACAGTTATCATCACATTAACAAATCAATTTGCAGTGAGAAATATTATTACTAATCTTCGTACACATTCAAACGCGATTCGTTTTTCAATTTTATCACTGTTAGTAACATGCATTCCTTAGTCTTCTTTATGATTCTAATTTTCTGATCTTCAATGCAGCACTTGAACCACGAAAATTTCCGATTGCTTTCATTAAGAAAGGCTCAAGTCAAAAGCGGAGAAGCCGAAGGCATTCCAAGTAATGAGAGTGCCACTATTAATGAGGAGACTTTGCAGCGGGATCTAGAGATAGCCATCAAGGAAGAAGACTATGCACGGGCTGCAAAAATTAGGGATGATCTCCGTCTACTCCAAGAAGACAGCAAAGCTGCTGTCCTCTCTGCAAATAACCGCTTCTACAATGCATTCAGAAACGGAGACCTTGCTGCCATGAACTCCATTTGGGCCAAAGGAGAGCATGCCTACGTTGTACATCCTGGTGCGGGAAGGATTTGCAATTACGACCTCGTCATTGGTAGCTGGGAGATCATGTGCGGTGCCGAGCATGAGTTCCCTCTTCAGATTGAACTGCAGGATGTTGAAGTTCATGTGAGAGGAGATGTCGGGTATGTGTCTTGTTTGGAGGTGGTCAGGACCGGAGGGAGCAGTTGGGGAAAACAAATGGCGACCAATGTGTTTGAGCGGATCGACGGGCAGTGGTTTATCTGCATTCACCATGCTTCTCATGTCGATATGTGATACTGTTAACCTTCGGTAGAGAAACTTGTAGCTGAATTTCTGAAATTTTGTGCTGTTCCCACTGAAATAACTGTGGAATATAGAAATGTACCGGAAAATTGTATCAGTATTGGAAGCTTGTATTTCTTTTTTCTGAGAAAACACTGATCAAATAAAACTCTACAAAGCTTTGGCATGGAACTTCAGCAAACATGAATTTACAGAATGAATCAAACTCAAAAGAAATGATTACGGAAAAAAACTGTAAATTTTTTTTCTGCAGATGAAAGGTGAAGTGATATTGGCTCGGCTCGTCTGAGAGAACAAACAGAATCACTACGATTTCTCCTGATGAGCCGAACCAATATCATTCCATCTCTACACCTGCATTCTCATAAAAAAGAAACACCATCGTTGAGCCAATAACAAAGCTCCTTATCGTCTTTTCAAGATCTAACAAGCACTTTTATTCTGAAGATCTAATACTGTTATGCATTTTATAAGTGAAGAATTTATGGTGGCCCATCTCAAGACTGCACGAGAAAATTATAAATAATATCCATTTCGGACAAAATGGGGAGTACTCAAGAGGAGGAATTTGAGAGGAAGGTATCCAGCTTAAACTACATCTAATCCAAAACACATTAAAGTATCAAAGGATTCCATTTATCCAGCTTTCAAAACTTAGCTTTTGGATTATAAATAATCAAACAGTCAAATCCTGTCAAATTAATCAAGAATCAAGATCTTAACTCGATTTGAAGAAAAAATCAAACCTTTTCTATTACAAAGAAAAAGAAAAAGATAAACAGCTGTTAATATCAACCTTAAACAACACAAAATAGTTATTCAACAAGCACTAAATTAATAAACAGCTTCATAGATTCTTGCTTGCTTCTTGTTTTTTTTTCAAACAAAAAATAGAAAATCTAAGATGACCAATCATTAAAGGCGGCTTAGTGCACTAATCCTTTTTTTTATGTCTCTCTAATTATTTTCCATAATTGAGATCTCGGAGTCTATGACACTAATAATATATCTAATTAGAACGTGTGGTCCTAAATATTGTGCTTACTAACATAGTTATATATTTAATCACCGTCCATCAGTGCGCAAATTTAAGATTATTTTTACTCGTCTTAAGATTTCAAGTCGATGGTGACCAAGTCTAAAACAAGATTAAAAAGAAGGATTAGCTGTATGTTCGGCAGAAAATAGCACTAATCACATCATTAACAAACCCTAACCCTAATCTTGTCATTAACTTGTTGGATTACCATCATAAATTTAATGCCTTTGACATATTCTTTACATGCAGTTTTTGTTTTTGGTAGATCAGTCTGGCATCACAGACATCAATTCTGAATATGATGGCAATTGGCTGCAAATGGGTTTATAATAAAATTAAAGAGAAACGGTCTCACATATATCTAACATATTAAGACAAGTACAGCTCATGCTTGTCGACAAAATGGTTGTTATCCTAAAGAATCAAACACAGTAAAGGATTAAGTAATAAAAAAATGCATAAGCTCTATTAAGTTGTGATAAAGATGCTAGAAGAAGTGCCAAAAAAAATTAAGGAGACCAGATACCTGCCGATGACTGCTTCCTGTGGTTTGTATAAAAGAATTTTGATAAATAAAACAGTAATATTCGATATTTACAGCATAAAGAAGAGAATTTTTGGCAAAATTTACAGAATTATGACAGAAAGAAGATCACATTATTCTTCAGTAACAAAAAAATTTTTTCTGCAACATTTCTATCTAGAACAAGAGTTTATGCAAAATTCTGAATGATGCTGATCACAGTGAGAAGATGAAGCCAATGTCTTCGACCCGGCTTTCGTATTATTATCTCTACAGTCATGAACAAATTAAGGAAGGTGAGAGTTTTGAGATGATGCATGTCTGAGGTTTGGCAAACTTCTAAATATAGTACTTGAAAGAGGATTACTGAAGGACAGATAAGAATTCGCTGCAATACTGCTCGACAGAGAATGAATTCAGGAAGATGATGGCAGTCAAGGCAGTATAACTATTTGTATAGGAAGGGCTCCTGTTACCGATGGACAGAATGATGGTAAACTAGATGATAATGGAGATGCAACAGGAGCCGAAAGCAGTGGAGTGTTTTCAGAAGCTGGAGGATTTTTTGTTCTTGTCTTCGCATCTAGTTTGCATATTGGGCAAAATGATCTCCACGCGGTGAGCCATGAATCAACACAACCTGCATGGAACTCTTCGGAAAAATTTTCCAATGAATTGAGTGTTAAATGAGAGTTGAAAAATTAAAGTGAAGCAGACAGAGATACATACTGTGACGACAGGGAAGAACTCTGAGCTTCTCCCCAACATTATAATCATCTAAGCATATAGCGCAGGTGGTTGAAGTGGAATTATCACCTGAAGCTGAGGTGAAAGTCGAAATAGGCATTCTTTTTACTCTTTGTTGGCTCATTACACTGGACACTGGAAGAGGATAAAAAATTGGCATAGCCTTGTCCAGTGTCGATGAATGAAACGCGATGAAGCAGGAATGGTGCAGCTAGAAATGATGGCCAAGAAACCACCCAGTGAGATGATGACGATAACCATACTAAGCAAATGTAAAGTTTTCAGTAATTGGATGAATGCAACAGGCCATGTCTGTATCACCAGCATATTTCTTTAATTCCCCACCAACCAGGTTAGAGACGAAAACAGAGATTATCTCAGTAGGCTCAGTGCTTGCTAGGGTTTCCACCGCTGGAAAGGCTTTAGAAAAGTTCGTTTAGATACCGGCACATTGATTTGATACATGTATGCAAGCAATTCCTACTTAGTTCTTAAAGAATCGACCAAACTATGAAACATCATAGCATCTCTCCATGTTTCAAGGTGAAATTATTGAGTGAATATATATACAGTTATGAACCAAAACACTGCAATCTAAAATGATAAGCATAAAGAGCAGGGATATATATACAAATTGAGGACTGAAAATGAACGAACAGATGTTCACTCCGGTTAAGATTTTCGTGCATTCAATAATTATCGAATGAGATAATGAGCATAATTACTGAAACTCACAATCAATAAAAGAATTTATCGACCAAATTATCTGAAAGACATGCTTGAAAATGATCTCATTTAGCATAAGCTAAATGCTACCTAGAAGTCTAAGAGTGACGGAGGAAAGAAGCATTACCTGAAGGCAGAAAGTAGCCAACGAAATTATTGTAAACAATAGCGGCTTTAAATCCAGCAGTCTGTGCATTGTGTGTTTTTTCATGAAATGAACAGCCACCTCGCATTATAAGCGCAATCGGTGTACTTGAATCATTGGCAACTTTATTTGTCAATTGAGTGCATGCATCAAGAGGTTCGGCTAAATACAAGATCCCCACATACACCGGTTCCAACTAAAGAAGGAGCCGAAAAAATGAGTCAAACTGAATTGGAGCACAAAATGCCATTGCATAAACAAAATTACATGATAATTAGCGCAGGCTCCAAGAACCAATCTGATAGCAAAAATAAATTATCCTTTAATCTCCTAGAAAATCAATGATATGCAAATTAAAACACATCAATTCATCAAAAAAAAATATGTTTGGCCTGAGAAAAAGAAAATGCCATTGCAAGAATTGAAAGAAGTAATGTGCATAAACAAAATCACATGATAATTAATGCAAGTTCCCAAAGCCAATCTGAAACAACAAACATAAACAATATCAGTGATCTGTCAATTAAAAACATCAATTCGTCAAGAAATGTGTTTGGATTGAGAAAAAGAAAATGCCATTGCATGAATGGAACAAAGTAATGTGCATGAACAAAATTACAAGCTAATCAATGTAAGTTCCCGATGCCAACCTGGAACAACAAACATAAGCAAAATAAGTGATATGTAATTTAAAAACGTCAATTTGTCAGAAGAATGTGTTTGGATTGAGAAAATGGCATTGCATGAATGGAAAGAAGGAATGTGCATGAACAAAATCACATGATAAACAATGCAAGTTCCCAAAGCCAATCTGAAACAGCAAACATAAACAAAATCAGTGATATGTAAATTAAAACACATCAATTCGTCTAAGAATGTGTTTGGATTGAGAAAAAGAAAATGCCATTGCATGAATGGAAAGAAGTAATGTGCATGAACAAAATCACATGATAAACAATGCAAGTTTCCGAAGCCAATATGAAACAACCAACATAAACAAAATCAGTGATATGTCAATTAAAACACGTCAATTCGTCCACACATGTGATTGGATTGCCATTGCATGAACGGAAAAAGTAATGTGCATGAACAAAATCACATGATAAACAATGCAAGTTCCCAAAGCCAATCTGAAACACAGACATAAATAAAATCAGTACTGATATGTAAATTAAAAATTTAAAAGACATTAATTCATCAAATGAATATATTTGGATTGAGGAAAACAAAAGCCTTTCTTCAATCCAAACACAGGAAAAATAGAGAAATCTAACGCACAAAAGCACAAACATTGAAACAAGAACTAAAACTTCTATGAAAAAGAGAAGCACAAAACACTCACCGAAGCTCGACTCCTCAGCGGACACTGAAAAGTTCCTTCCTTTCACGAGAACATCCACCGCCGCCGCAAATCCGATAAGAAAATAAACAAAGAAAAACACTAACACCACCAAGCTCCTCCCTTTCATCTCCAAACCAAATAAAAATCACAACTTTAGAGCTAAATCACTTCTAAAACACCCTGAAATCACTAAAAATCATTAACACGAAATGAAGAAACAGTGGGAAACTTTCGCCAAAGGAAAAGACGTTCATTCAAGGATAAGAAAGGAGGCAGCTTTATGACTACGAGAGGATCATCGGTTTCCGTTAGCGAGATCTTTGAAGTATATTGCTTCTCGCTGATGAATTTGGAGTGTGAGTACCTGTGGATAGACTCAAACATTGGAGTAGATAAATCTTGATAATTAATCCATGATCATTAATAATAATTTCTTTAAATAAAAAAAAAACATTGAGGTTTTTACATCCCACCGTTTGGCATTTAGTGAAATTATTTGTCATTTCATGACACGGTTTATGATCTAATTTTACTTCTGTTTTTTTTATAACTTATGATCTCTTATTCCTAAAAAGTAAATTTATCAAATAACTAATACTTTAAGGGGTTGTTTGGTTGTCTGTAAGTGAAATTACATGTAAATAAAATTACCGTGTAAGTGAAAATGTTGCATTTCTATTTACATCAATGCTGTTTGGTTTGTTGTAACTTAAAATGTTGCATTACTTTTAATTTATTTGCTTTGATGTAAGTTAGAAGATATAGTCACCATGTAAGTAGAGGGGGTGAGATTACCCCCAATAAGAGTATTATTATTAATTATTTAATGCATTTAAAAAAAATAATTTAAACTAAAATAATTAATTTAATTTAATTTAATTTAATTTTTAAATTAATTAAATGATTTAATAAAGTATTTATTACATTTAAAAATAATAATCAGAAACTCAAATAACTAAGCCAAATAATAATAAGAAACATAAATAATTAAACACTAACTCTAAATAATTAATTTAACTCTCCCCATCTACTCTTAACACTAATGTAAATTAATTAACTTAATTAACTTAATAATAATTTTATTAAATTAAAAATATATAAAATTCTTTAATTTTATATAACAAAATATTGTTTTAATTAAAATTAAATACAAATTGGTTTATTTTAAATAAAAAAATAAATTTAATAAAATATAAATAAGTATAAGTTTCATTATATTAACAATTGATTACATGTAAGTTTTCATTTTCTTTTAATGCATAATTTGGAGAGTGAAGAATGGTGATTTTAAGTCGAAATGTTTTTTCTTTGTATTTCAACTTACAGACAAAATTTTTGTTATAAGTTAAAATCACGATAAAAAGTCGCATAAAGCTGCATTATACGTAAAAGCCGATTTCACTGAAAGACAAAGCAGTTTTTTACATGTAAAACCAGTTACATTACAGCTAGTTGCAGGTAACCAAACAACCCCTAAGTGGCGTTTGCTTAAATGTAATTTTAAATGTAATGGATTTTCAGTTATAATGTAGTTGTAAATACTTGATTTTCAAAATAAGGTGTAATTGAATCTTGTGTTTGGTTGGAATTACTGTATAATGTTTGCTTTGAAGGATTTGTAAATCTGGAATTGAAAAATAAATATTTGTTTGATTTATTTTGGAGTATGACTACTCAGGTAGTATTACCAATACTTTATTATAAACCAATTTGTTATTATATATTAATTATTAAATATTTATTAATTATTAACTTAAGTATTTATTCTTATGAAATTATTATTATATCTTCAACAACAATTTTTTTTATCATTGCAATTTATTAATAACTATATTATTGTTTATAATTAAATTAATTTTTTATTAACCATAAGATTACCCAATGATCATTTTCTAATGTTATTTGTTATTATTATAGCTAATTTATTATGGCTAAATGTCCATCTCCGGTGAGGAAGAGAAGGTGGTCGTCGGCGTAGGCTGTGGTGGTCAGGGTCTGGCTTGCATAAAACAATAGCAGGAATACCACCCTTGATCTAAACTGGTTTCCAGTACTTATAGTTGGATTGTCAGTCTCTCTATGCACCAATTAATTCCTTCCAATGCTTTAACTTGAAATAGTGCGGTGCGACATCAACAATGAGATTATATATGATATCATTGTGGAATGTATGAGAGTTGAAATCCATGTGGCCACAAATATAATTATGCGGGCCAAAAGACCGAGCCCATGCTGTTTTCCTTGTTTGGCTTGGTCCTTCCAAGATCAAACTTATTGGCCGATCAATATTATCTCTTGAAAAAACCAATCCAAACAAGCCCAAAAAGTTGCTTTCATTCATTACCGTTTATATAAACGGAACTCCTAACAAACACTCCACTTACTCTAACAAACACACGGTCTACTTTCATTGAAGTTATCTTGCATGGTTCCCGAACCAGGGTATTTCCTCGTTCTCCCCTATCACAGCTTAACATGTGTCTCCAGATTACTACTAACCATAACATAAAAAAATAATAATAACATCAAATGGGGGCACGTGCCAGGATGTGATAGGGAAGACCAGAGAATACCCCTTGGTTCTGGAACAAGGCAAGATGACTTCGCTTTCATTCATTACATGGAACGCCTAGCAATCACCCTGCGTGACTCTAACAAACACCGGAGTCCTCATAACTTCACCACAGGTGGAGTTGGTTGTTTATATAAAAAAAAAATTAATTAAATACATGTCCTAATTTAAATCAAAATCAAAATTATAAAATATGTTTATCTTAATTACATGTAGCTAAATCACAATGAAATTAAAATAAATCCCAAGATCAGTCGAGCGTACATATCCCGAGGCGATCTAAAATATTCAAATCCCAAGATCAGCAGAGAGCACATATCTCGAGACGATCTAAATATTCAAAATTCCAGTATCAACCGAGAGCACATATCTCGAGGCGATCCAAAATATCAAATCCCTAAGATCAACCAAGAGTATAGATCTCAAGGCGATCTAAAATATTCAAATATCAAGATCAGCTAAGATCACATATCTCGAGGCGATCTAAAATATTCAAATCCGAAGATCAGCCGAGAGCACATATCTTGAGGAGATCTAAAATATTACAAATCCGTAGATCAGCTCGAGAGCACAAATCTCGAGGAGATCTAAAATATTATAAATCTCAAGATCAGCTGAGAGCACATATCTCGAGGTGATCTAAAATATTCAAATCCGAAGATCAGCCAAGAGCACAGATCTCGAGGAGATCTAAAATATTATAAATCTCAAGATCAGCTGATAGTACATATCTCGAGCTGATCGAAAATATTCAAATCCGAAGATCAGCCAAGAGCACAGATCTTGAGGAGTCTAAAATATTACAAATCCAAGATCAGCCAAGAGCACAGATCTCAAGGCAATTTAAAATATTCAAATTTCAGGATCAGCCGAGAACACATATCTCGAGACGAACCAAAATATTCAAAATCTTACGATCACCCGAGAAGACAAATCTCGAGGCGATCTAAAATATCCTAATCTCAAGATAAGCGAGAGCATATATTTCGAAGCGATCTTAAGCCCAAGATCAGCCATGAATACAAATCACGAGGCAAATATATATGTAATAAATATAATAATTTAAAAAAATTAATTAATTTTTTTAAATCAGATACAAAAATCAAATAAAATAAGATAAAAAATAAATTAAATTAAATATGATTAAAAAAAATATATTTATATAAATTTATAATAAATAAATATAATAATATATATATATATATATATATATATATATATCAAATTAGATAAATATACATATATATAATATTATTATTTTTATTAGTAATAATAGTAATAATAATAATAATATTATTATTATTAATAATAAAATCAAGTCAGATAAAGATAATAAAAATAAAATAAAATAAAATCAGATTATATATATATATGAATAAAAAAATCCAACACAAATAAGGTGCCGTTTGGATCACGGAATAAGAATGGGAATGAAAAGAATGGTAATAGTAATAATAATGGATGGTAGTGGGTATGAAAACTGTGTTTGGTTGGTAAAAAATTTCATTGGGAATGGGAAAAGGAAAAAGAAGTATGTTGTAAAGTTACCATTTTGCCCTAAGTGCAAATCAATAATATTGAAACATTACTTATTTTAAATTTTTTATTAGTGAAATATTTTGAATAATATATATTTTTATTAGTATCTTATATTAAGTAAATAATTTATTTTTATTATGATTTAAATTACTTACTACAAATAACTATTATAAATATTTAGATATTATTGTCCATTTTAATAATTATAATTAAATATGTACGTTAAATAGTTTGTATTATTATTATTGTTGTTGTTGTTGTTGTTATTGTTGTTATTGTTTATTTTAAAAATTAGAATTAAATATATATGTTAAATATGTTGTAATTAAATATTATGGGAGAAGGGCATTAATATCTTTTCCCTGTAATTCCCATCCATTACCCCCAAATTTGGGGTAATGGAGATTAGCCATCTATTGCTTTGAGCAGGGCATCCATTCTCATTCCTTATCTTCCCCAAACATGTGCTTCTCTTAAGATATGTGCTCATTTCCATTCCTGGGTAATCAAAACCCTCATCCAAACTCACACTAAGCCCAAAAAGGCTGGTTCCATTCATTATTGTTTATATAAATGGAACGCCTAACAAAAGCCCCACGTTACTCTAACAAACACGCTGTCTGCTTTCATTCAAGTCATCTCGCCTTGCTCCCGAATCAGGGTATTTCCTGGTTCTTTCTTATTATGGCTTAACACGCGTTTCCAGATTACTGCTAACCATAACATAAAAAAACAAAAAAACATCAAATAGGGGCATGTGCCAGGATGTGATAGGGAAGACCAGAGAATACCCCCTAGTTCTAGAACAAGGCGAGATGATTTCGTTTTCATTCATTACCGTTTATAATGGAACAGCTAACAAACACCCTGAGTGACTCTAACAAATACCTGTGTGACCATGTGGCCACAAATATAATTATGTGGGCCCAAAGACCGATCCTATGCTGTTTTCCCTGTTCGGCTTGATCCTCCTAAGATCAGACTTATTGGCCAATTAATATCATCTCTTAAAAAAGCCAACCCAAATAAACCCAAAAAGCTCGCTTTCATTTATTACCGCTTATATAAATGGAACGCTTAACAAACACCACGCATTACTTTAATAAACACATGCTTTGCTTTCATTGAAGTCATCTCACCTGGTTCCCGAATCAAGGTATTTCCTGGCTGTCCCCTTATCACAGCTTAACATGTGTCTCCAAATTACTGGTAACCATAACATAAAAAATTAATAAGATCAAATGGGGGCACATGCCAGGATGTGATAGGGAAGACCAGAGAATACCCTGGTTCTGGAACAAGGCGAGATGACTTCGCTTTCATTCATTACCGTTTATAATGGGACGCTTAACAAACACCCCGCATGACTCTAACAAACACCTGTGTGATCATGTGGCCACAAATATAATTATGTGGGCCCAAAGACTGAACCCATGCCATTTTCCCTGTTCGGCTCGGTCCTTCCAAGATCAAACTTATTGGCCAATCAATATCATCTATTTAAAAAACCAACCCTCAAACAAGCCCAAAAAGCCTGCTTTTATTCATTACCGTTTATATAAATGGAACGCCTAACAAATACCCCGCGTTACTTTAACAAACACATGGTCTACTTTCATTGAAGCCATCTCGCCTGGTTCCCGAATTAGGGTATTCCTGGTTCCTTATATCACAGCTTGACATGTGTCTCCAGATTATTGCTAACCATAACATAAAAAAATAATAACATCAAATGGGAGCATTTGCCAGGATGTGATAAGGAAGACTAGAGAATACCTTAATTCTGGAACAAGGAGAGATGGCTTCGCTTTCATTCATTACCGTTTATAATAGAACCCCTAACAAACACCCAGTGTGACTCTAACACATACCCGTGTGACCATGTGGCCACAAATATAATTATGTGGGCCCAAAAACGGAGCCCATGCTATTTTCCTTGTTCGACGCTTTCCTTCCAAGATCAGACTTATTGGCCGATCAATATCATCTCTTAAACAAAGCAACCCAAACAAGCCCAAAAAGTCTACTTTCATTAATTACCATTTATATAAACGGAACGCCTAACAAACACCCCTCGATACTCTAACAAACACACGGTCAGCTTTCATTGAAGTCATCTCACCTGGTTCTCAAATCAGGGTTTTTCTTAGTTCTCCCCTATCACAGCTTAACATGTGTCTCCAGATTACTGCTAACCATAACATAAAAAAAATAATAACATCAAATGGTGGCATGTGCCAAGATGTGATAGGGAAGACCAAAGAATACACCTGGTTTCGGAACAAGTCGAGATGACTTCACTTTCATTCATTGCCATTTATAATGGAGCGCCTAACAATCACCAGCGTGACTCTAACAAAAACTAGAGTCCTCACAACTGCACCACAGGCGGAGGTGGCTGTTTAAAAAAAATTTAATTAAATGCATGTCCTCATTTATATCAAAATGAAAATAATAAAATATGTTTTATCTTAATTACATGTAGCCAAATCGCAATGGAATTAGGATAAATCCCACGATCAGCCGAGAGCACATATCTCGAGGCGATTCAAAATATCAAAATCCCAAGATCAGCGAAGAGTACAGATCTCAAGGGGGTCAAAAATATTCAAATATCAAGATCAGGCAAGAGCATATATATCGAGGCGATCAAAAAAATATTCAAATTTGAAGATCAACAAAGAGCACAGATCTCAAGACGATCTAAAATATTCAAATCTCAAGATCAGCAGAGAGCACATATCCTTACACGATAGAAATTATTCAAAATCTCAGTATCAGCCTAGAGCACATATCTCGCGGTGATCCAAAATATTCAAAATAACAAAGATCAGCCTATATCACATATCTCGAGGTGATATAAAATATTCAAAATACCAGGACTAGTCAAGAGCGCATATCTCGAAGCGATCTAAAATATTCAAAATTCCAGTATTAGCAAAGAACACATATCTCGAAGCGATCTAAAATATACTAATCACAAGATAAGCATAGAGCAAATATTTTGAGGCGATCTTAAGCCCAAGATCAGCCATGAATACAAATTACGAGACAAATATATATATATATATATATATATATATATATATAATGAAAACAATCATTTAAAAAAATTAATATAAAAAATTTAAAATCAGACAAGAAAATCAAATCAAATAAAATAAGCTAAAAAATAAAATAAAATAAAGTAAAATAATTTAATTCGGATAATATATATAATAAAATTAATTTAATACGATAAATATATAATAAATAAATATAATAAAATAAAAAAATATATATAAAATATCAAATTTGATAAATATTTATATATATATATATATAATAACATTAATAATAAAATCCTGTCTAATAAAGATAATAAAAAGAAAAAGAAAAATAAATAAAATAAAATTAGATTACATATATATATATAAATGAGTAAAAAAAATCCAACCCAAACAAGCCCAAAAATCCGGCTTTCATTCATTACCGTTTATATAAACGGAAGACACTGCTTACTCTAATAAACACATGGTCTACTTTCATTGAGGTCATCTCGCCTGCTTCTCGAACTAGGGTATTTCTTGGTTCTCCCAAATCACAGCTTAACATGTGTCTCCAGAATACTGCTAAGCATAACATAAAAAAAAATAATAACATCAAATGGGGGCACGTGTCAGGATGTGATAAGGAAGACTAGAGAATACCAAAGTTTTGGAACAAGGCGACATGACTTTGCTTTCATTCATTATAGTTTATAATGAAACGCCTAATAATCATCCCGCGTGACTCTAACAAACACTGGAGTCCTCGTAACTGCACCACAAGCGGAGGTGGTTGTTTATAAAAAAAATTAATTAAATACATGTCCTAATTTAAATCAAAATCAAAATTAGAAAATATGTTTATCTTAATTACATGCAGCCAAATCGCAATGGAATTAGGATAAATAACAATACAAGCAAAGTGCACATATCTCGAGGCAATCTAAAATATTCTAATCCCAAGATCAGTCGAGAAGACATACCTTAAGCTGTTTGAAAATATTCAAAATCCCAAGATCAGCCAAGTCATAGGTCTCAAGGGAATCTAAAATATTCAAATATCAAGATCAGACAAAAGCACATATCTCGAGTATATCTAAAATATTCCAAATCCAAAGATCAGTCCAGAGCACATATCTCAAGGCAATCAAAAATATTAAAATATCAAGATCAGCTAAGAGCACATATCTCAAGGCAATCTAAAATATTCAAATCCAAAGATTAGCCGAGAGCACGTACGCCAAAGCAATTTAAAATATTCAAAATCCTAAGATCAACCAAGAGCACATATCTCAAGGTGATCTAAAATATTCAAATATCATGATCAGCTAAGAGCATATATCTCAAGGCGATCTAAAATATTCAAATATGAAGATCAGCTGTGAGCACATATCTCGAGGCGATCTAAAATATTATAAATACTAAGATCAGCCCAGAGCACAGATCTCAAGTCGATCCAAAATATTCAAATCTCAGGATCAGCAGAGAGAATATATCTCGAGGCGATCTAAAATTTTCAAAGTACCAAAGATCAGTCGATAGCACATATCCCGAGTCGATCTAAAATATTCAACATTCCAGGATGAGCCGAGAGCACATATTTTGAGGTGATCCAAAATACCCAAATGTCAAGATCAGCCGAGAGCACAGATTTCGAGGAGTTTTAAAATATCCTAATCCGAAGATCAACAGAGAGCATATATCTTGAGGAGATCTTAAGCCAAAGATCAGCCATGATACAAATCACGAGGCAAATATATATATATAATAAATTTAATTATCTAAAAAATTAATTAAAAATCAAATTTTAAATCAGGTAAAAATCAAATCAAATAAAATATGAGAAAAAAAATAAAATCAAATAAATCAAATCGATAAAAAAATATATATAATAAAATAAATTAAATATGATAAATATATTTAGATATATATATAAAATAATAATAAATAAATATAATAATATAATATATATATATCAAATTTGATATATATATATATATAATAGTAATAATAATAATATTAATAAGAAAATCAAGTCAGATAAAGATAATAAAAATCAAATCAAATTAAATTATATATAAATATATAAATATAAATGAACAAACAAAATCCACTACAACACAATCCCAAATAGCCTACTTTCATTTATTATCCTTTATATAATCAGAACGCCTAACAAATACCCCACGTTACTCTAACAAACAAGCGGTCTGCTTTCATTGAAGTCATCTCGTCTGGTTCTCGAACCAGGACCTGGTTCTCCAATATCAAGGCTTAACATGTGTCTCTAGATTGCTGCTAACCATAACATAAAAAAAATAATAACATCAAATTGGTTGTCAGGTTGTGATAGGGAAGACAAGAGAATACCCTGATTCTGGAACCATGCGAGACGACTTTGCTTTCATTCATTACCGTTTATAAGGGAACACCTAAGAAACACCCTGCGTGACTCTAACAAACACCCGCGTGACCATGTGGCAACAAATATAATTATGTGGGCCCAAAGACCGAGCCCATGCTATTTTCCCTGTTCGGCTCGGTCCTTCCAAGATCAGATTTATTGGCCGATCAATATCATCTCTTAAAAAAGCCAACCCAAACAAACCCAAAAAGCCTATTTTCATTCATTACAGTTTATATAAACATAACACCTAACAAACACCACATGTTACTCTAACAAACACACGGTTTGCTTTCATTTAAGTCAAAGCGCATTGTTCCCAAATCAGGGTATTTCCTGGTTCTCCCCTATCACGGCTTAACATGTGTCTCCAAAGTTCTGCTAGCCATAACATAAAAAAATTATAAGATCAAATGGGGGCACGTGCCAGGATGTGATAGGAAATACCAGAGAATATCCTTGTCATCGAATAAGGCGAGATGACTTCATTTTCATTCATTACCATTTATAATGGAACGCCTAACAAACACTCGTGTGACCATGTGGCCACAAATATAATTATGTGGCCCCAAAGACCGAGCCCATGCTGTTTTACGTGTTCAACTCGGTCCTTCCAAGATCAGACTTATTGGCCGATCAATATCATCTCTTAAAAAAGCCAACCCAAACAAGCCAAAAAAGCCTGTTTTCATTCATTACCGTTTAGATAAATGGAACACCTAACAAACACCACACGTTACTCTAACAAACACACGGTCTGCTTTCATTTAAGTCATCGAGCCTTGTTCCCGAATCACAGTATTTCCTAGTTCTCCCTTATCACTGCTTAACATGTGTCTCCAGAGTACTGCTAACCATAACATAAAAAATTAATAACATCAAATGGGGGAACGTGCCAAGATGTGATATGGAAGACCATAGGTTATCCTTGTTCTGGAACAAGGCAAGATGACTTCACTTTCATTCTTTACTGCTATAATGGAACGCCTAACAAACACCCCGTGTGACTCTAACAAACACCCGTGTGACCATGTTCCACAAATATAATTATGTGGGCCCAAAGACTGAGCCCATGATGTTTTCCTTATTCGGCTCGGTCCTTTCAAGATCAAACTTATTGGCCGATCAATATCATCTCTTAAAAAAACTAATCCAAACAAGCCAAAAAAGTCTGCTTTCATTCACTACCATCTATATAAATTCAACACCTAACAAACACCATGCGTTACTCTAACAAACACACAGTCTGCTTTCATTGAAGTCATCGCGCCTGGTTCCCAAATCAGGGTATTTCTTGGTTCTTCCCTATCACGGCTTAACATGTGTCTCCAGAGTATTGCTAACCATAAGATAAAAAATAATAACAATAAATGGGGGCACGTGCCAGGATGTGATATGCAAGACCAGAGAATACCCTTGTTCTGGAATAAGGCGAGATGACTTCACTTTCATTCATTACCATTTATAATGGAATGCCTAACAAACACCCCGGGTGACTCTAACAAACACCTGTGTGACCATGTGGACACAAATATAATTATGTGGGCCCAAAGACTGAGCCCATGCTATTTTCCCAGTTCGGCTCGGTCCTTAGAAAATTAGATTTATTGGTCGATCAATATAATCTCTTAAAAACCAACCCTAACAAGCCAAAAAAGTCAACTTTCATTCATTACCGTTTATATAAATGGAACGCCTAATAAACACCACACGTTTGTCTAACAAACATACGGTCTACTTTCATTAAAGTCATCTCGTCTGGTTCCCGAATCATGGTATTTTTTGGTTCTCCCCTATCACGGCTAACCATAAGATAAAAAATAATAACATCAAATAGTGGCACGTGCTAGTATGTGATTTGCAAGACCAGAGAATACCCTTGTTCTGGAATAAGGTGAGATGACTTCCCTTTCATTCAGTACCATTTATAATGGAATGCCTAACAAACACCCGTGTGAAAAATTTGATATATATATATATATATGTATAAATACCAAATTCGATAAATGTGTATTATATAATAATATTAATAATAAAATCATGTATGATAAAGATAATAAAAATAAAAAGAAAAATAAAATAAAATAAAGTTAGATAATATATATATATATATGAATAAAAAAAATCCAACCCAAACAACCCTAAAAAGCCGGCTTTTATTCATTACCTTTTATATAAACAGAACGCCTAACAAACACCACGCATTACTCTAACAAACACATGGTTTGCTTTCATTTAAGTCAAAGTGGTTGGTTCCCGAATCAATGTATTTCTTGGTTCTATCCTATCACGGCTTAACATGTGTCTCTAGAGTACTGCTAACCATAACATAAAAAAAAAAATAAGATCAAATGGAGGCACGTGCCAGGATGTGATAGTGAATACCAGAGAATACCCTTGTTTTAGAATAAGGCGAGATGCCTTTCGCTTTCATTCATTACCGTTTATAATGGAAACGCCTAACCAACACCGCGTGTGACTCTAACAAACACCCGTGTGACCATGTGACCACAAATATAATTTTGTGGGCCCAAAGACTGAGTCCATGGTGTTTTCCTTGTCCGGCTCGGTCCTTCCAAGATTAAACTTATTGGCCGATCAATATCATCTCTTAAAAAAACCAACCCAAACAAGCCAAAAAATTCTGCTTTCATTCATTACCGTTTATATAAATGGAACACATAACAAACACCACGTGTTACTCTAACAGATACAAGGTCTGCTTTCATTTAAGTCATCGCCCTTGGTTCCCAAATCAGGGTATTTCCTGGTTCTCACCTATTACGGCATGACATGTGTCTCCAGAGTACTGCTAACCATAACATAAAAAAATAATAAGATCAAATGGGGGCACGTATCAGGATGTGATATGGAAGACCAGAGAATACCAATGTTTAGTAACAAGGCGAGATGACTTCACTTCCATTCATTACCATTTATAATGGAATGCCTAACAAACACTCGCTTGACTCTAACAAACACCCATGTGAAAATGTGGCCACAAATATAATTATGCGGGTCCAAAGACCGAGCCCATGCTATTTTCCGTGTTTGGCATGGTCCTTCCAATATTAGAGTTATTAGCCGATCAATATAATCTCTTAAAGAAACCAACACAAACAAGCCAAAAAAGTTTGCTTTCATTTATTACTGATTATATAAACCATACGCCTAACAAACACCCCGCGTTTCTCTAACAAACATGCGGTTTGCTTTCTTTAAAGTCATCTTGCTTAATTCCACAATCAAGGTATTTCTTAGTCCTCACCTATCACAGCTTGACATGTGTCTCCAGATTACTGCTAACCATAACATAAAATAATAATAACATCAAATGGGGACACGTGCCAGGATGTGATAGGGAAGACAGAGAATGCCCTAGTTCTGGAACAAGACGAGATCACTTTGGTTTCATTCATTACCATTTATTATCAAACGCCTAACAAACACCCCACGTGACTCTACCAAACACCAGTGTGACCGTGTGGCCAAAAATATAATTATGTTGGTCCAAAGACCGAGCCCATGCTGTTTTACCAGTTCCGCTTGGTCCTTCTACGGTTAGACTTATTAGCCGATCAATATGATCTCTTAAATAAACCAACCCAAACAAGCCAAAAAATTCTGCTTTTACTCATTACCTTTTATATAAACAGAACGCCAAACAAACATCGTGCATTACTCTAACAAACACACAGTCTACTTTCATTAAAGTCATCTCGCCTGGTTCCCGAATAAGGGTATTTCTTGGTTCTCCCCTATCACGGCTTAACATGTGTCTCCAAAGTACTGCTAACCATAACATAAAAAAATAATCATATCAAATGGGGGCACGTGCCAGGATGTGATATGGAAGACCATTGAATACCCTTGTTCTGGAACAAGGCAAGATGACATCACTTTCATTCATTACCGTTTATAATGGAATGCTTAACAAACACCCCGCGTGACTTTAACAAACACTCATGTGAATATGCGACCAAAAATATAATTATGTGTGCCCAAAGACCGCGCCCGTGCTGCATTCCCACTTTGGCTCGGTTCTTCCAAGATCAAACTTATTAGCCAATCGATATCATCTCTTAATTAAACCATCCCAAACAAGTCCAAAAACTCTGCTTTTCATTCATTACCCTTTATATAAACGGAACGCTTAACAAACACCACAGTCTGCTTTCATTGAAGTCATCTCTCCTGGTTCTCGAATCAGGGTATTTCCTGGTTCTCCCCTATCACAGCTTCACATGTGTCTCCATATTACTGCTAAATATAACATAAAAAAATAATAACATCAAATGGGGCATTTGCCAAGATGTGATATAGAAGACCATAGAATACCCTTGTTATGGAACAAGGCGAGATGGCTTCGATTTTATTCATTACCATTTATAATGGAACACCTAACATACACCTCGCGTGACTCTGACAAACACCCGTGTGACCATGTGGCCACAAATATAAATATGTGGGCCCAAAAATTGAGCCCATGCCATTTTCCATGTTCGGCTCAAATCCTTCTAAGATCAGACTTATTGGCCGATCAATATCATCTCTTAAAATAGCCAACCAAAACAAGCCCAAAAAGCCTGCTTTCATACATTACTGTTTATATAAACGGAACGCCTAACAAACACCCCACGTTACCCTAACAAACACAGCCTGCTTTCATTGAAGTTATCTCACCTAGTTCAAGAATCAAGGTATTTCTTGGTTCTCCCCTATCACAGCTTAACATGTGTCTCCAGATTACTGCTAATCATAACATAAAAAAATCATAACATCAAATGGGGGCATGTGCGAGGATGTGAGAGGGAAGACTAGAGAATAACCTGGTTCTGGAACAAGACGAGATAACTTCACTTTCATTCATTACCGTTTATAATGGAGCGCCTAACAAATACCCCACGTGACTCTAACAAACACCTGTGTGACCACATTGCCACCAATATAATTATGTGGGCCCAAAGACCGAACCCATAATGTTTTCCCTATTAGGCTCGGTCCTTCCAAGATCATACTTATTGGCCGATCAATATAATCACTTTAAAAAACCAACCCAAACAAGCACAAAAAATCTATTTTCATTCTTTACAATTTATATAAACTGGAACGGCTATCAAACACCCTATGTTGCTTTAACAAACAGACGGTCTGCTTTCATTGAAGTCATCTCGCCTGGTTCCCGAATCTGGGTATTTCCTGGTTCTTCCCCTATCAGAGCTTAAAATCTATCTCCAGATTACTGCTAACCATAACATAAAATAATAATCATATCAAATGGAGGCACATGCCAAGATTTCATAGGGAAGACAAGAGAATACTTTGGTTCTGGAACAAGGCAAGATGACTTCGATTTCATTCTTTACTGTTTATAATAGAATGCCTTACAAACACCCTACGTGACTCTAACAAACAACCGCGTGACCACATGCCCACAAATATAATTATGTGGGCTCAAAGACCAAGTACATGCGTTTTTCCTCTTTAGCTCGGTAATTCTAAGGTCAAACTTATTGGCAGATCAATATCATCTCTTAAAAAAACCAACCCAAACAAGCCCAAAGAGTCTGCTTTCATTCATTACCGTTTATATAAACGAAACAACTAACAAACACCTCGTGTTACTCTAACAAACACACGGTCTACTTTCATTGAAGTCATCTCGCCTGGTTACCGAATCAAGGTTTTTCCTGGTTTTCCCCTATCATAGCTTAACATGTGTCTCCAGATTACTGCTAACCATAACATAAGAAAATAATAACATCAAATGGGGGCACGTGCCAAGATGTAATAGGGACGAATAGAGAATACCAGAGTCCTTATAAATCCCAAGATCAGCCGAGCACACAGATCTCAATTCAATCTAAAATATTCTAATCCCAAGGTCAGCACAGAGCACATATCTCGAGGCGATTTAAAATATTCAAATCCAAGATTAGCCAAGAGCAAATATCTCGAGGCAATCTAAAATATACAAAATCCCACGATCAGTGCATAGATCTTAAGGGGATCTAAAATATTCAGATATCAAGATCAGCCAAGAGCACATATCTCGAGGTGATTTAAAATATTCAAATCCCAAGATTAGACAAGAGCACATATCTCTAGGCGATCTAAAATATTAAAAATCCTAAGATCAAACAAGAGCACAAATCTCAAGTTGATCTAAAATATTCAAATATCAAGATCAACAAAAAGCACATATATGAAGGAAATCTAAAATGTTTCAAATCACAAGATCAGCTAAAAGCACATGTCTCGAGGTGATGTAAAATATTCAAATCCTAAGATTAGACAAGAGCACATATTTCGAGGCGATATAAAATATTCAAAAGCTCAAGACCAACCAAGAACATAGATCTCAAGTTAATGTAAAATATTCAAATATCAAGATCCCAAGTCCAGCCAAGAGCAAAGATCTCAAGCCGATCTAAAATATAATAATCTGAAGATCAGCCTCGAGTATATATCTTGAGGCTGATCTTAAGATCAAGATCAGCCATAAATACAAATCACGAGGCAAAAAAAATATAATAAATATAATTATTTAAAAAAAATAATTAAAAATAAATTTTAAATCAGATAAAAAATCAAATCAAATCAAATAAGATAAAATAAAATAAATCAAATTGGGTAAATATATATATATATTAACCATATTAATAATATTAATAACAAAATCAACTCAGATAAAGATAATAAAAATAAAAATAATAATAAAATAAAATCTGATTATATATATAAATGAATAAAAAAATGCGACACAAATATGCCCAAAAAGCCTGCTTTCGTTCATTACCGTTTATATGAACGGAACGTCTAACTAATCCCCCACGTTACTCTAACAAACACGCGGTCTCCTTTTATTGAAGTCATCTCGCCTGGTTCCCGAACTAGGGTATTTCTGGTTCTCCCCTATCAACACTTGACATGTGTCTCGAGATTACTGCTAACCATAAAATAAAAAAAATAATAACATTAAATGGGGGCATGTATCTCGAGGCGATCTAAAATATTCAAAATCCCAAGATCAACCAAGAGCGCAAATCTCAAGGTGGCCTAAAATATTCAAATATCAAGATCAGCCTAATAGCACATATCTCAAGGCGATCTAAAATATTTCCAAATCTCAAAATTAGCCAAGACCACAGATCTCAAGACGATATAAAATATTTAAATCTTAGGATCAGCTGAGAGCACATATCCCTACATAATCCAAAATATTTAAAATCTTGGTATCAGCCGAGAGCACATATCTCGAGGCAATCCAAAATATTCAAAATACCAGGATCAGCCGAGAGCACATATCTCAAGTGATCTAAAATATTTAAAATTCCAGTATCAGCTGAGAGTACATATTTCGAGACGATCCAAATCACCCAAATCTCAATGCGATCTAAAATATACTAATCTCAAGATAAGCCGAGAGTATATATTTCGAGGCGATCTTAAGCCTAAGATTAGAAATGAATACAAATCACGAAGCAAATATATATAATAAAAATAATAATTTAAAAAAATTAATTAAAAAAATTAAACCAGACAAAAAAATCAAATCAAATAAAATAAACAAAATAATAAAATAAAATAAAATAATATAATATAATATAGGTATAATACCTTAATCAGTCCCTCTACTTTTCTCTCTCTTCCCTTTTACTTCCTCTACTCAGAAATGCTCCCAAGTAGTCCTTCTACTCTTGAAAATGGGCCCATTTAGTCTTTCTGCTCTTAGTTTCTTCCCAACTAGCCCCTATACTGTTGAAAATAGAGGGACTAGCTGGGTCATTTTCAAGAATGGAGGGATTAAGTGGGTCTATTTTTAAAAGTAGAGGGACTAGTTGGGAGCATTTCTGAGTAGATGGACTAAAACGGAAGAGAGAGAAAAATAAAGGGATCAATTCGGGTATTATACCTAACATAATTCAAATTGCATTATATATATACAATAAAATAAATTTAATATGATAATATATATATATAATAAATATAATAAAATTTATTAAAAAAAAATTAAATACAAGTCCTAATTTAAATCAAAATCAAAATTATAAAAATGTTTATCTTAATTGCATGCAGTCAAATCACAATGGAATTAGGATACATAACAATATCAGCCGAGCACACATCTCGAGGCGCTCTAAAATATTCAAATCCCAAGATCAGCCGAGAGCACCTATCTCAAGGTGATCTAAAATATTCAAAATTCCAGGATCAGACGATAGCACATATCTCGAGGTGTTTCAAAATATCAAAATAAAAGATCATCCAAGCGTACAAGGCGATCTAAATTATTCAAATATTAAGATCAGCTAAGAGCACATATCTCGAGGCGATCTAAAATATTCAAATTTGAAGATCAGCTGAGAGCATATATCTCGAGTTGATCTAAAATATTCCAAATCCCAAGATCAGCCCGGAGCACATATCTCAAGGCAATCTAAAATATTAAAATATCAAGATCAACTAAGAGCACATATCTCAAGGCGATATAAAATATTCAAAATCCCAAGATCAACCAAGAGCATAGATCTCAAGGTGATCTAAAATATTCAAATATCAAGATCAACCAAGAGCACATATCTCGAGGTGATCTAAAATATTCAAATATGAAGATCAGCCGTGAGCACATATCTCGAAGCGATCTAAAATATTCAAAACCCCAAGATCAGTCCAGAGAACAGATCTCAAGGAGATCTAAAATATCCAAATCTCATGATCAGCCGAGAGCTCATATCTACACAATGCAAAATATTCAAAATCTCAAGATCAGCCAAGAGCACATATCTTGAGGTGATCTAAAATATTAAAAATACCAAAGATACAGCCGATAACACATATCTCGAGGTGATCTAAAATGTTCAACATTCTGAGATGAGCCAAGAGCACATATCTTAAGGCGATCCAAAATACCAAAATCTCAAGATCAGCCGTGAGCACAAATCTCGAGTCAATCTAAAATATCCTAATCTCAAGATCAATCGAGAGCATATATCTTGAGGCGATCTTAAGCCCAAGATTAGCCATGAATACAAATCACGAGGCAAATATATATATAACAAATAAAATTATTTAAAAATTTAATTAAAAATAAATTTTAAATCAGGCAAAAAATCAAATCAAATAAAATAAGATAAAAATAAAATATAATATAATAAAATAAATGAAATATATATATATATATATATATATATATAAATGAATAAACAAAATCCACTCCAAACAAGCCCAAAAAGCCTACTATCATTCATTATCTTTTATATAAACGGAACGCCTAACAAACGCCTATATTACTCTAACAAACATTCAGTCTGCTTTCATTGAAGTCATCTCGCATAGTTCCCAAACCAAGAAATTTCCTGGTTCTCCCCTATCACGGCTAAACATATTTCTCCAAATTGCTGCTAACTATAACATAAAAAAAATAATAACATCAAATGGGGGCACGTGTCAGGTTGTGATAGGGAAGACCAGAGAATACCCTGATTCTGGAACAAGGCTAGATAACTTCGCTTTCATTCATTATTGTTTATAATGGAACGCCTAATAAACACCCCTCGTGACTCTAAAAAACACTAGTGTGACCATGTGGCCACACATATAATTATGTGGACCCAAAGACTGAGCCCATGCCGTTTTCCCTGTTGGCTGGGTCCTTCCAAGATCAGATTTAATGGCCAATCAATATCCTCTCTTAAAAAAACCAACCCAAACAAGCCCAAAAAGTCTGCTTTCATTGATTACTGTATATACAAACCGAACACCTAATAAACACCACACGTTACTCTAACAAACACACAGTCTGCTATCATTGAAGTTATCTCGCCTGGTTTCTGAATTAGGGTATTTCCTGGTTCTCCCCTATCACGGCTTAACATGTGTCTCCAGAGTACTGCTAACCATAACATAAAAAATATAACATCAAATGGGGGCACATGCAAGGATATGATATGGAAGACTAAAGGTTACCCTTGTTTTGGAATAAGGCGAGATGATTTCGATTTTCATTCTTTACTGTTTATAATGGAACACCTACCAAACACCCCGCATGACTCTAACAAACAACCCGTGTGATCATGTGGCCACAAATATAATTATATGGGACCAAAGACTGAGCCCATGCTATTTTCCTTGTTCGGCTCGGTCCTTCCAAGATCAGACTTATTGGCCGATCAATATTATCTCTTAAAAAAAACCAACCCAAACAAGCCAAAAAGTCTGCTTTCATTCATTATCATTTATATAAACAGAACGCCTAACAAACACTCTGTGTTACTCTAACAAACTAATGGTCTGCTTTCATTGAAGTCATTTGGCCCGGTTCCCGAATCAGGGATATTTCTTGGTTCTCCCCTATCACAGCATAACATGTGTCTCTAGATTACTACTAACCATAACATAAAAAAAATAATAACATCAAATGGGGGCACATGCCAGGATGTGATAGGGAAGACAAGAGAATGCCCTTATTTAGGAAAGGCAAGATGACTTCGCTTTCATTCATTACCGTTTATAGTGGAATGTCTAACAAACACCCTGCGTGACTCTAACAAACAACCGTGTGACCATGTGGACCCAAAGACTGAGCCCATGCTGTTTCTCCTATTCGGCTCAGTCCTTCCAAGATTAGACTTATTGGCCGATCAATATCATCTCTTAAAAAAACCAAATCAAACAATCCCAAAAAGTCGGCTTTCATTCATTACCATTTATATAAACGGAACGCCTAACATGCACCCCGCGTTACTCTAACAAACACACCGTCTGCTTTCATTGAAGTCATCTCGCCTGGTTCCCGAACGAGGGTATTTCCTAGTTCTCTCCTATCACAGCTTGACATGTGTCTCCAAATTACTGCTAACCATAACATAAAAAAAAAATTATAACATCAAATGGGGGCAGGTGCCAGGATGTGATAGGGAACACCAAAGAATACCCTGGTTCTGGAACCATGTGAGATAACTTCGCTTTTATTCATTACCTTTTATAATGGAACGCCTAACAAATACCCCGCGTGACTCTAACAAACACCTGTGTGACCTTGTGGCCACAAATATAAATATGTGGGCCCAAAGACTGAGCCCATGCAATTCTCAATCCTTCCAATATCAGACTTATTGGTCGATCAATATCATCTCTTAAAATAGCCAACCCAAACAAGCCCTAAAAGCCTACTTTCATTCATTACCATTTATATAAATGGAACGCCTAACAAACACCCGCATTACTCTAACAAACACACGGTCTGCTTTCATTAAGGTCATCTCGCCTGGTTCCCGAACCAGGGTATATTCTAGTTCTCTCCTATCAAAGCTTGACATTTGTCTCCAGATTACTAGTAACCATAACATAAAAAAAATAATAATATCAAATGGGGGCACGTGCTAGGATGTGATAGGGAAGACTAGAGAATACCCTGGTTTTAGGAACAAGGCGAGATGACTTCACTTTCATTCATTACCATTTATAATGGAACTCTTAACAAACACCCCGTGTGACTCTAACAAACACCCGTGTGACTAAGGGCGGCTCTTGTACATATTTCTCAAACAAAAAGAACCAATATGAAGAATCACCAACTTTAGCACAATCAAAATCACAAGAATTCAAAGAGGACAGAAACCCACAAGTTCAGCAAAATGATAAATTTCGCTCCATAATCAACAACTAGAAAAGAAAAAAAAACCATGATCCATGCTTTATTAACTAAATTCAAATCTCATCCAAAGCACTAAAGAAACCAAAACATTGAAAGCAAACAAGACACTCAACTATTCATAAACCAAAATCCAAACTTTCTTTTCTGTCACAACTGCTATATGAAGAATAACAAATAATACATTGACGAAGTTCTAAATCGAGATCTAAAAACCAGAGTAAAGTCCACGCATAATCGAAAGACCAGTGCCAGATCTCCAATGATCTGATCCACCATTAGACAAGATAAAGGAGCTGCGGTAGTTGGGGCTTGGGCTCGGTGTTCATACCTATGATGATGATAAGAGGGATGAAACGATAGTGGGTGATGACCTTGGCCTTCTTCGTGGCCCAAGTATTCCACTCCTTGACGCAGGGGCACCATTAAAGCACTCCTTTAGATCACCAAGACACCAGACACCAGACACCGACCCTTGCTCGATACCCTTGGGCAAACAATATATATATATATATATATTTTAAGAGTGATGTTGATTGGCCAAGAAGTCTGATCTTAGAAAGACCATGGGCTCGGTCTTTGGGCCCCCGCATAATTATATTTGTGGCCACATGGATTTCAAGTTATAGTATTGGAAGGAATTAATTGGTGCACAGAGAGACTAGCAATCCAACTGTAAGTACGAGTAAACCAGTTCAGATCAAGGGTGGTGTTCTTGCTATTATTTTATGCAATCCAGGCCCTAAGTCTAGCTATTCTAAATTTCTCAGAAATGTGATAATCTTTCTCTATGGGAGTGGACCCATCAGAATACGAGGTTCGAGTTCATTTCCTCTCCACTCTACAGGCTCCAGAGAGACCGGACTGCCTCAGAATTCATGGCGGTGTGATCTCCATTATTCGTATTAGGTATAGGGCTCCATCGAATATGTGGATCATGGATTCCCATACCGGAGTCCTCATAACTGCACCACAGGCAGAGGTGGCGTTTGATTAGATGTAATTCTAAATGTAGTTGATTTTCAATTATAATATAACTTGAAATATTTAATTTTCAAAATACAGTGAAACTGAATCTTTTTTTTTGTTGGAATTACTGTATTATATGATTTTATGTTTGCTTTGAAGGATTTATAAATCTGGAATTGAAAACACATGTTTGGTTTGATGTATTTTGGAGTAGGTTACTCACGGTAGGATTACCAATACTTTATTATATATCAATTTGTTATGGTATATTAATTATTAAAAATTTATTAATTATTAACTTAAGTATTTATTCATATGAAATTATTATTATATCTTCAATAATGATTTCTTTTATCATTGCAATTTATTATTAACTATATTATTGTTTATAATTAAATTATTTTTTTTATTAACTATAAGATTACCCATTGACCATTTCTAATGTTATTTATTATTATTATTATTATTATTATTATTATTATTATTATAGCTAAATGTCCATCTCCAGTGAGGAAGAGACAACGGCCGTGGCCATTGGTTGCGATTGTCGGAGCCACCATGCTGTTCGCTAGGCCGTTGAGAACCTTGCACCCTTTACACACCGCCTTCTCCTCCTCCATATCATACCCTCCATCTCATCCATCCTTTCCCCTTGTAAGCTCCTCAAACCCTAATTCCTCTTCCAGCTGTTGTTCTTCAAGTTCCATCTTGGAGAAATTGAGTTTTTGTCTGTGTGATTTATGCAACAGAGGAATGGATTCCGATAGAGAAGTTGGGGAGAGAAGTGGTGGAAGTCTATGTCAAGGATCAAAAGTTAAAAGCGCTAGAGGTTTTCTTCCAGTTCAGGAGTCTTTGTGGGAAGAGAAAGGTTAGATTTTTATTCTAATTGATGCACAGTTTAAGAAGTTTATATTTCTAAAATTATTGCATGAATTTGAACTCATGATGTTGAAGATGTTGTTTACCTGGAGACTTTAGTGTTGGAAGGAGAGATCACTTATGCTGCAATATGTGATTGAATCTGGGATAAAGAATTTGGTGCTGGGATGTTCATCATTTAGTTGGATCAGGAGGTATTGTATTTTTTTCCCCCATTTTGCCTTTCAGATTTGGTTTTACATGATGAAATTCGAGTCTTATAAAGATGAAAATTAAGATTCAATGCATGATAAGGAGGCGATCCTCCAGCACCAACGGGCTAGGGACGCACGTTGTGTTGAAGCTAAGCTTTATAAAACAAAGATTAAAAGAGGAGAAGATTTAAAGCTGGACTTATGAAGAAGAATTCAGAGTTGAAGTTAAATTCATCACACATTAGATTAATAAATTTCATCTATTGGATCAACTAATTACATTGTCGTTACTACCACATGAGAAGCATGTGTTTTCCCAACCATTACTGCCATGCTTGAGATAATTAGTTACAGCTGAGCTGGATTAAGTTGCCAGCTCAGCACAGATAGTTATAACTGTCAAATTCCTATTAAACTAAAGAATTGAGAGAACTATAAAAGGCTCTCATCTTTGTAATTCATCTCTTAGATCATTGAATGAAAATCCTCATCTCTTCTCCTCCATTCTTCCTTGATCCTTTGGAGTTCTTCTCCTTGAATCATGGTTGTTTCCAGTTTCTCATTAGATTGCTTGGGCTTTCTTGCTAGTTCAATAGCTGCAGATTTCATCTCTCTGTGAATTGAAGTTTGAAGAATCGTTTGTGAGTATTATCTTGATCACCTGATCTATTTCAAAATTCATGGATCCTCTTTTAGCACCAAAAGAAAATTCATCTATACAGAGTAAAACTCAAATGCAACTCAAAAACAACAAGAACAAAACCTTGTAATCACAAGATCTATACCAAAACAAGCTTGTAGACTCAAAGAAGAACAAATTGGATCTCTGATACCATATTAAAATAGATCAGGAAATCAAGATTATACTCATAAACAATGCTTCAAACTTCAATTCACAGAGAGATGAAATCTGCAGCCATTGAACCAGCAAGAAAGCCCAAGCAATCTAATGAGAAACTACACCCAACCATGAATCAAGGAGAAGAACTCCAAAAGATCATTGAATGAAAATCCTCATCTCTAATCTTCCATTCTTCCTTGATCTTTTGGAGTTCTTCTCCTTGATTCATGGTTGTATGCAGTTTCTCATTAGATTTCTTGGCCTTTTTTTGCTGGTTCAATGGCTACAAATTTCATCTCTCATGAAATGAAGTATGAAGCATCTTTTGTGAGTATAATCAGGTGAATTTAACTTCAGCTCTGAATTCTTCTTTATAAGTCCAGCTTTAACTCTTCTCCTCTTTTAATTTGTGTTATATAAAGCTTAGCTTCAACACGTTGTGGCTAGCTTCATTGCGGGGTTGGTGGTGGCTTTGGCATCAAACCCGGTAGTGTAGCAGCAAGGCACTTAAAAGTGCATGGATAAGCATGATTTAGAAATCCTACACTGGTGGTACTATAGAAAATAGTAATATTCATGCACTATTTCCTTGTGCCACTATTTATTTATTGTTTAACTAGTTTTAGTGTGGATCCATATGAGATGAATCATATTCTCTACACCTCAAGATTGTACAGTATGAGGATTTAACATTATGAGATTATGGTAATTGATACATCATCTTCAATGCATATAACAAGCTCTCATTACCCCTATTGGAGCGTTTGGTTCGCAGTAATGTGAAAACATTACCGGGAATCTGGTGGTAATGTGTTCATATTACCATATTTGGTTACTGTAGCAGTGGTAATGTTGATGGTAATGTGAGATTACCAATAGTAAAATATTACTAAATAAAGTGATTACCATCAAAATATGTGTCCATCCAGATTACCAGGTTAGTGGTAATGTGTAATGTTTTTTTTCAATTACACCCCCACTCATTTAATCTAATTCCTTATTACAATCATTATCAAAACCCTAGTTTTTATTTTCCCTCGTTGTTTTTTATATTATAATTTAATTATTTATTTATCTAAATACTTTAAATTAAGTTTTTCAATTTTTTATATATAGGGGTATTTTAGGTATATATAAAGGTATTTTAAAAAATTGTAAAAAAATAATTTTTGATATTATAATTTAATTATTTATTTATCCAAATACTTTAAATTAAAATTTTCAAAATTTTATATATAGGGGTATTTTGGTAAATACAAAGGTATTTTAAAAAATTGTGCAAAAAATAAGTTTTGATTATTTATTTATCTAAAAACTATAAATTATATATTTTTTAAAATTTTATATATAGGGGTAATTTGGTAAATAGTAAATACAAAGGAATTTTAAAAATTTGTGAAAAAAATATTTTTTGATATTATAATTTAATTATTTATTTATCTAAATACTTTAAATAACATTTTTCAAAATTTATATGTAGGGGTATTTTGGTAAATTTGATATGTTACTAAGGTGATTACCATGACTAACCAAATATGGTAATGAAAGATTATCAGTAATATAAATTCTCAACCAAATATGGTAATCTCACATTACCACAACATTTCTGAGCATATCACATTCCCGATCTCATTATCATGGTAATCTCATTACCGTGATAATGTATCATTAATGCAAACCAAACGACCCCTATGTGTTAGTTCACCTCACATGGTGAATCTCTAGAGCTTTATGGAGTCACTAAATCACAACTAGTGCACTTTTATATTTGTTTGTCTTTTTAATGATGCTTGTTATCTTTTAAAAAAATTAAGCCACAATTGAACAAAACCAAGCTTAGATTGAGTTTAGCTCAGTGGCCCTAAATATTTAAAGATATTATAATTTATATTTTTTTTTTATATATAACAATATTATATAAATTGTTATTATATTAAAAATATTTATATAATTCATATTATTTATCTCTAAAAAATAAAAGTTGACCGAAGTTTTAGTTTCAAATGAGATATAATGGGGTTTGAATTTCAAAAAACAAATCTATTTAATTTTAATTTATTGCATATAGAGCTTGAGCCTTTAAAATTAAAATCTAACTAAGCTCGAATAAGTTTTTTCAAAGTAATTTGAAATTATAGTTAATTTTTTGCATGGATAATTTTGCCAGAATTTTAAACAATTACCGACGGGTGAAGAGCCCAGCGGTACCCCGGGTCCCCTCATGTTGAGGAGGCGCAAGTTCGATTCCCATGAATCGCGCTCCCCGCTTTTCAAAGGGTGAAAACGTGGTGGCGATACCCCTGCCCCACGTACGCCCCTGAGGGTTGGCTCTTGTCGCCCTACCTCAAAAAAAAAATAAAAATAAAAAAAAATAAAAATAAACAATTTGACGTCAATAGACTTCTAGTTGCATGAGATAGATGTAAATAGATGAAGCTAATCCCCTTGATGTTTTGTAGATAATCTTTTTATCTTTGCTAATGGTGATGTAAACTCAATAAAGATCATCAATGCGGCTTTATAATATTTTCAGGGGTTTTTGGTCTCACTCCAAATCTGCATAAAAGTTATTATTATTATTATTACTATTTAATTGTATTGAAGTTTTAGTAAGGAAGGAAATTCTAGTATCATGCAGTCTAAGAAGCATGGACACAGACACCACGACACAATACGACACGAATATGATGATTCGGTAATTTCTAAAAATTAAGGACACAGGTATGACTGGACACTGCTATAAAATATATATATATATATATATATATATATATATATAAATCTAAATAATTTTCATGTAATATATGTGATATATTTACTTATAGATTAATTTGGTGATCTTACGTATTGAAAAGTAATTAGAAAATATACATAAGTAATTTAAAAAAAAAAAATCATTTACAAAACATATAAGTGTTTAGAAATATGAACGGTGTGTCCTGCTATCAATGTGTCTGACACAGATATAACATAGGTACACTAAACTCCCAGGAGTGTCGTAGCATGCAGTTCAGAGAAGCATATGTAGAAGAACAACAACTAGACACCACATGGTGATAGGGAGAATATAAGCTTCGTAATGGGAAAAAAAAAAATTCTTCTATTTCTAGTACTATCTTTGGTGTGAAGGACAGTCCCTTAGCAATAGGTTCCCTCGGATATATGTAAAAGGATTTGATGCTAAAAAGAAGGCCGTAGTGAGGAATTTTGTGGAAGAAAAGCAAATGAGTGAGTACTTATGTTAATAACATAATCCCACTACATGTCAACAACAAATATGGCCAATTTACCCATGAGTACTCATGTTAATAACATAATCTTACTACGTGGATTGTTACTGGTTGTAGTCAAGAGTGACTATGGGATGTGTTTTTCTTAGTTTCCAGATTTATTTTTATTTTTTATGGTTGACCAAAAAATTAAAATCCCCAAAAGATAAACCACATGCACAGGTGCTGTATTCACTACTTGCAAACGCAATTGAAAATAAAAATCAGTCCAATTGAGAAATCAAACATAAAAACACAATAAGATAACATAGAAACATTTTTTTATAAAATAAAAACAAATAAATCGCAGTTTATTTAGAACTTAACTCAAGTAATCTACCAATAATTAAATAGAACTTAACAGAACACATACATCACCCCCACCAAAAAAAAAAAGACACCTAAAAGCAATTGCCAAGAGAACTGAGAGGTTAAAACGACTTGACTGAGTCCTGAATCAAGGGTCAGTTCACCATAAAAAGTGGTGATTGAGCCATAAAAAAGTCTCGCCTGCTTTGATTATTATTAGTATAATAAAGACCACCAACTCGGTTGAGCGATCAAGGATTCCCTTATTCTTGGACCACAAAACTTCATCCTTGTTCCAGCGTGCGTGATGACGTTTGGGCCAAAAAAACCTCATCTTTGTTCCTGCTTGATGGCATTTTTCTTGGGATGGTTGTCTCGTCAAGTGACCGGAGCAGTACAAACCGGAGGCTGAGATGAGCAAACAATGATTCCTTTGATTGGAGGAAGGTCCACCACACAAATTCTCAATTTCTCACAATGTCACACAAACAATGCATAAGCCAATATGGCAGTAAAATCTTACAGCTTAAATTCACATTATTAAGGTATTCATTTGCCAGACTCCTTCAAGATCCAGTAACAAACTACAATCTCGGAGGAGTGGTAACATTTGTTAAAAGCCTGCAACATAATCTTGCAGAAATGCCAACACATTCAGTCAAAATTTCCACTTGGTAAATGAAGACAAGTAAAATTATCCGATTCCAGCCATAATGCAAAACAAATGCATTATATTATTTCTATCATCAAGAAAACTAACACATTAACACAAATCAAAGATAAATGGGACAAAAAAAGCAATTAATCTAATGTCACCATCATCACCATGTTTAGCTTCCAAATAAGTAGAAAACTCACCATAGAATGCAAACCATAACCTTTTTTTCCCCTCAAGCAACATATAAAGGTTCTTTAGAGTTAACATCCTCATACTCCACAGGAGGCACTGGATAGTTCCCAGAGAAACAAGCTTCACAAAAGGATGGAGCCTCATCACCAAGCAACCCTCTCAAGCTCTCCAATGACAAGAATGCAAGGGAATCAGCACCGATCTCCTTCCGAACACCTTCAATATCCATTCTATTCGAAATAAGCTCCTCTGAGCTCGGAGTATCTACACCATAGTAGCAAGAGGCAATGATAGGTGGACTGGCAATCCTCATGTGCACTTCCTTTGCTCCGGCGTCTCGAATTAGCCTCACAATCTTCGACGAGGTTGTACCTCGAACAATTGAATCATCTACAACAACAACACTCTTGCCTGCGAGAATGCCTTTGATGGGTGAGAGCTTGAGCTTCACACCGAGGTCTCGAATGGCCTGTGATGGCTGAATGAAGGTCCTGCCAACGTAGTGTGAGCGAATAAGGCCTTGTTGGAATGGTACACCGGAGCGCTCGGAGAAGCCGAGTGCTGCGAAGAAGCCGGAGTCGGGCACTGGAATAACAACGTCAGCGCCGGGAACTGGAGACTCGGCGGCGAGTGTAGCACCAAAAGAGTACCTTGATTCATAGACTGGGTGGCTGAAGACAAGGGATTGAGGGAGTGCGAAGTAGATGAGTTCAAAGACGCAAGCTTTTCTTGGTTTGGAGGGCATCAAGCAGGAGGTGGAGATGTCCAGGGTGCGGGCGTCAACGATGATGGCCTCACCAGGCTCAACCTCACGCTCATACTTTGCGCCGATAAGGTCGAGGGCGCAAGTCTCGGAAGCGAAGACGACGGCGGAAGGGGCGCCGTTGGCGCGGGGAAGACGACCGAGAACGAGGGGGCGGAAGCCATGGGGATCGCGGACCGCTAGGAGCTTGTCGGCGGTGAGGAAAAGCAAGGAGTAAGCACCGCGGAGGTAGGAACAAGCTTCGGCGACGCGGGAGAGGAAAGGGCGAGACTTGGATGTGGCGATGAGATGGAGAATGGCTTCGGTGTCGGAGCTGGTGTTAAAAATGGAGCCTTTTTCTTCAAGGGAGGAGCGGAGAGAGGGGTAGTTGACGAGGTTACCGTTGTGCGCGACGGCGAGCTGGCCGAAGCGGTAGGAGGCGAGGAAGGGCTGGACGTTGTGGATGGAGGCGGCCGCACCAGCAGTGGAGTAGCGGACGTGGCCGATAGCGGCAGGGCCGGTGAGGGAGGAGAGAGACAAACCGGGCTTGGAGGGATCGAAGACTTCGGAAACGAGGCCGAGGCCGGTGGAGGAGCGGAGAGTGGAGAGGTCGGAGGCGGCGATGCCAGCGCCTTCTTGGCCGCGGTGCTGGAGTGCGTGGAGGGCGAGGGAGCACAGGTGGGCAGCGTCCGGGTGGCCGACGATGCCCACCACGCCGCACTCCTCTCGAGGCTTCTCGGAATCGAAGGGCACGATGGTTTGGTCCCCCGTGGAGGCGGCGGAGATGGAGGAGAAGCGGCGGCGAAGGTGGAGATGGGAAAGAAGGGAGGGATATCGGGAGAACTTGAAGGATAGGAGATGGGGTAGCTTGGGATTAGGGTTAGGGTTAGGGTTTCGGGTGGGAAAACGGTTGGTGGTGGTGGTCGTCGTGGAGGCGGTCGCCATTAGAGAAGCTTGGCGATATGGGCAGGGTTGCCATCGAGGACTCGGTTTACTTGGGTTTTTATAGGTCGAGAACCGGTTCGAACCCGGTTTGAACCGAACCGGGCCACATCTTCGGTTTTCTAGTTTGTAAAATAAAAAGATAGAAAATCTTCATTTGGTTATTAATTTATTTATTTTTAAAGACTTAAAAAATTATTTTAATACAATTCAAGAATCAAATTTATTTAATTTTTTTTTAATTTTTTTAATTTTTTTAATTTAAAGATCAAAATCAGTACCACATACTGAAATGGGTTTAAACTAAGAGGAAGGTTTCAAAGGACGGTTTGTTGGTTCGCTGAAGAAGATATGGACCGTACGATTTGCCCCATGAAAGAAGTTATCAAGACCGTTCATTTCGTATAATGGAGGAAAAAAAAAACCCTAAACTGGACACGCTGATGCCCTAGAAAGGAGATGTAGAAAATATATTTTATATGAGAAAATTCTTCACCTTAAACAGAACTATCAAATGAGAATCCATTGAAATAACACCAACAATGGAAAGGAAGTCAAAAGCATAAATTTGAGGGGACAAAAACAAGTGTTTGTAGGATCCGGAAATAGTACAAAGCAAACAAAGTCGGATACTTATTATTGTTCTTGGCATGCATGTGCAGAATGATGAAGAAATGTTATGCTGAAGCTGTCTTCTTCTGTTGGAATATGACAGCGTAAACTGGAACACCGACGCCAATGCTGAAGGCGGTGAGCACGGAGAGGCTCATTTTCAGCTTCTGATGCTTCATTCGGTCGAGGTTGTACATGTGCTTCGCGTGGAGGTAGTATGGTTCGTCATGTCCATGGCCGCCCATTCTCTTCACTCCCGTAGAATGGAAACCTCTTGAAACTGAAACATATACAGTTTCATTGCGTCATTGTTTCGAATGTCAAAGGAAAAATTCCAAACCATACAAGTCTGACCAGAACATGCACAAATCACTAAATCATTTGTGTGTACTTAAACATGTACTTAACAAATAGCATAACAAAGATTGATGTACAAAAAAACAAAGGTTTTTTCATTTATTTTTCTTTGGATACACACTGAGACAGTTACATATACATTTTCAAGATTTTATATCAGAAAGGAGTCAGGGCGTGTAACATGAAATTGATTCTCGTGTCTCATAGCATTTTTGTGAGTAGAAAGTACATCATCTAACTAGGATGTAGAGCATACATGTATAAAGGTACAACTATGAAAATTATATGTAGCTTTTAGGTATTAGAAAGGGTGTCCCAATAAATCCACACAATATCGGTTCAGCCCTCACCAACGGATTCTATAATTAATTAAAATGAAACATTGTCAAATTGACAAAAATACAATGACCAAGAAATTGTTCACAACAGTACGGGCACCCAACCTAATACCACTTGACAATGTTCAAGTAACATGATCGAATATGCAGCTCTCATTCCTCATCCTATAAATTGATTTATCAACCAAGTATTGGTGTAAAAGAAATAGAACTACTACTTAAATGCTTGTAAACATTTGAATAACCACCTGCAACTATAATATAAGGCAAGCAAATACAATTACAAATCTGCAAACCCAGACAGATGTCATATACTAGAACAAAATGTAAATTCTAGCCCCCTAACAAAATTGTGCATTCTATTATCCTAATTGTGATGTTAGGCTGGTTTAGGTGGTCAAACAAATACAAAGTCACACATTCAGGAATCCGGGCGGTTCTCATTTCCAAAAACAAAAAGCAAATTCTAGTTCACTAACATAATCACATAATTTTCTTTCCTCTGCTGAGTTTAGACTTGATATAATCACACATTCGAATCCCACGCAGATGTCACTTCCTAGAACAAAACACAAATTTTAGGGAGCCTAACATAATTGCACAATCAACTTTCCTATGCAATGTTTGGGCTAACTTAGGAGATCAACAGAGGAACAAAATACCCATTCTCATTGCCAATTTAGTCATGGTACCAAACAACACCACTATTCCACATGTTACCAATCAAACAAGCATTCCTCATCCAAACAGAACACAAATAAGATGAGCATATCAAGTAATCATCCCAATTCCAATTTCAAACCAGTCTGTTCCTAATTCAACAACACCCATTTCATTGTTATCATTGCAGCAAGAAAAACCACACTTGCTTTAGCAAAAATCCCATCAAATACCCAACCAGCTCTCATTGCTGTTAATTCCAACATCTAATCACAGACTACTGCAGTTTCATCATTCATATCCATCACCTTCTCACCTAACAAACTCTCTCAATCTCACTCCCCAGCCATGCTTGCATTCTCAAACAAACACGAAAACCCTAATCCAACAAATACATCAAATCAAAACCAAACATTTACAGCCTGAAATTTAGGGGAAAAAAATTCCTCCAAATCGATCAAAATCACCAAAATCAACAAGAAAAACACTGATACGAGGGGATCCAACGAGGTATACCAGATTTGGAGATCGCCGCTTCGGAGGAAATCAACAGCTTGATGCCCGATCGGATCGCCATCGCCATTCTCTCGCTTCGTTCTCTCTCCGATGCCCTAGAAATCCTCTTCCCCCTTTCAAAGCGGATTCGGATGCTGAACCCGTTTTCGAAACAGATCCGCTATAATTATTCTTTTTTTTTTATTTCCTTAATGTAATTGTTATCTACAAAATTAACATAATCTTCAGATCTAATCCAAAACCTCCACCGGGACACGTGGCATTCATTCATTCGTTAAAAGTGTATAGTGGGACCCATCCAGCACACCATTGATTGGTGGGACCCATCCATTCAAAAACATCATGCTTGTTCCCATGTGAGTGTTTTCATTTTTTTTTAAAAATTTTCTAAAATAAATAAATAAATAAATAAGAGGGAAAAAGAGAAAAAAAAGGGTTATTTTTTTATTTTCTAAAAATAAATAAATAACTAAATAAGAGGAAAAAAAGGGGAAAAAAGAAAAGAAATCTCATTCTCTCTGTTTTTTCTCTCTCTTAGCTCTCTCTCTCTGTCTCTCGGTTATCGCCCAAGATTCTCAGCAAAGGCTGCGTTTTTCTCTCTTTATCCGCAGAGATCGAAGGGATCCGATGATTCGCGGGCCTCCGTTGACCGCGCTGGGCATCGGGGGCCGTGTCAGGGCCCTGTCTCGCGCCCCAAGAGATGGCAATGGAGTTGGCGCTCGGATTCCAGAGCTTTAGATAGAGGTCGAGAGGGAGGAGAGCAATGGCCATCGGAGAAGGCGGCGCAGAGATGGAGAAGGACTTCGAGGCCAAGCTCCGGATCCAGCGCCCGGAGAGGAGTGCTAGTATTGCGTTCCGGGCGCCCCAAGAGCAGTTCACCATTGAGGATTTCGAACTCGGGAGGATCTACGGTGTTGGATCCTACTCAAAGGTGAGATCCATCTTTTAATTTGATCTTCTTCTTTCCTTTTGGGGGTTTAGATCAATTTTTATAGGTCGTTTGATTTTGATTACTATCACCTTTTTCATTTTGCAATTTGCTATCCTGTATAATTTGATTCTTAAAGTTTGAATCTTTTTTTTTTTTTTGGGAGATTTAGGTCACATATTGTTGATTGTTTCTTTGATTTAGTTCATATTGATTTATCTCTTGGTTCATGCTCAAAGTTGGGAGCTTTCGGAGCTTTCTGTGGTTTATTTCTTAAAGTAATTGGTTCATTTATTTTGCTTCTTGGATTGAGTTTTGTATTTTCATCTTGGAAGATTTATAACAATGTTTATAAGGGCATTGCTGTGGGAAAAAATAGAAAGAAATGCTTGGATTTGGATCTCTCTTGAGACATGACAGTAATTGGTAATTTTTCTTATAACTGCTTCTAAATGTAATTGCTGTGGATATTTCTGTGATTGTGACGTTGTTGATAGAGTTTGACCTCTGAAATGCTGATGTAAATCCAGCTGCAATTGCTGATTTGTCCATACATCACTATTTTGTAATCATGTGGCAATTGTGGAAATTGTTCACAAAGTTTGAATGGGCAATCGTATGAGCTTGGATTGTTTGGCATTTTGTGATGTTTTCCATGCTAGGTAATTTACAAGGATAAATGAGAGCTGTTTAAGTAGAACATAATGGTAGCAAGAATACAATTTTGGAAGTCCCTTCCATGAGGAGAGATGCAATTACAATTGTCAATAATAAAAATACATCCTTTTTTATTATTTTACCAAATATTAGTTACCTGCTCTTATCCTCAATTGTATTGTTATAGTTGGCACAGACTACAATATCATGCATAAGACTTCCGTTTTGATTGTCTTTTATTTATTTATTTTTTTACATAAGGAAGGTAATTATACTATTATAGTTTATGAATGTTCATAGTTCATGCAGAAATTTACCTCCATTCAAACAAATGTTGCTTTTGCATGTCATTTAAATTAGTTCCCATTTGTTTGAACTTAATGTAGTATGTTATGCAGCAAGTGACATTACTAGAATTATATACACCAGGTGGTGAAAGCAAAGAAGAAAGACACAGGAAATGTGTATGCTTTGAAAATCATGGACAAGAAGTTTATCACAAAAGAAAATAAAATATCATATGTAAAGCTGGAGCGCATTGTGCTTGATCAGTTGGATCATCCTGGCATTATCAGACTGTATTTTACCTTTCAAGATAATTACTCCCTTTGTAAGTACTTTTTTGCTTTTAGATGTTGTTTCCATATACCATAAAATGGTGTGATCTATTTTTTTATTATTATTTTTTTTTGGTCTAAATAAGAAGATGTGAACTCACAATGTCTTGAAAAAAAATTTATTCTTTAACTATAATTGATTGTGTGATGAAGATATGGCACTGGAATCCTGTGAAGGTGGAGAGCTCTTTGATCAGATATCCAGAGTAGGTTTCTTTCCTATGCTTTTATCATTCTAATCATATGCTTCAAATGCTCAGCCTGTGAACTTGGTTGCAGAAAGGTCCTCTTACTGAAGACGAAGCTCGCTTTTATGCTGCAGAAGTCATTGATGTTTTGGAATACATGCATGGTGTAGGATTAATCCATCGAGATATCAAGGTGCGCAAAGAGATTTTGTAATTATATACTTTAAATATTGAGTTTTAAGCATAATTTATGCTAAATAACAGCCAGAAAACCTGCTACTCACCTCTGATGGGCACATCAAGCTTGCTGATTTCGGCAGTGTGAAGCCAACAAAGGATAGTCGAATCACTGTTCCCCCAAATGCTGCAAGTAAGGTCATAAGATCATCCTGAGAAAATCTTGTAGCTAAAATGAACCAATGTTGATTAATGTGTTCCTTTTCTCTGCCTCTTTCAGACGAAAAGGCTTGTTCCTTCGTGGGAACAGCCGCATATGTTCCACCTGAAGTTCTCAATTCATCTCCAGCAACTTTCGGGTAAGACTAAGAGACCAAATCTCCATTGCTGTTAAAACCTTAATTATATAATTGTTGTTTTTTCTATCAGAAATGATTTATGGGCTCTTGGATGCACCATATATCAAATGCTTTCCGGATGTTCTCCCTTTAAAGATGCTAGCGAGTGGCTTATTTTTCAGCGAATCATAGCAAGGGACCTTAAATTCCCTGAATATTTTTCACACGATGCAAGAGACCTGATTGACAAGTTACTGGTACTCATCATATTTATTTTTTTCACAAAATTTCTCTTTATTTCAGATGTCGTGAAGGTCTAGATTGAGCTTTAGATTGGTGTGTTCATTGTATTTTTTTTTCCACAGGATACAGACCCTAGCAAACGACTGGGTGTCAGACCTGGTGGTTATTCAGCACTCAAGGCGCATCCTTTCTTTAAGGGAATCGATTGGAAAAATTTACGAGCCACATCTCCACCAAAGCCCGCTTTTGAGTCAAAGGTATAGACCTTCCTGCATTTCAGCTCTTTAATTCACTGGGTTGGCTATTATGACAACTTTATTTAGACCTCCGACGAGGATGATAATGATGAATCTACGTGGAACTTGACACACACTGGAGGTGCTCCTGTCCATCAAGCTGCACTTTCTGACGGGAATGGTGGCGCAACATCATCGTCCGACACACAATCTCATTTGTCTAGGCTTGCTTCAATTGACTCCTTCGACTCTAAATGGTATACGTTCAGATTCATTTTCATGTATTGCTATTATCATTGTCTTGATTTCATGTACTTCAATTGGCTCGAATGACAGGCAAGAGTTTCTGGAACCGGGAGAGGCTATTATCATGATATCGAAGGTTAAGAAAATACAGAAACTAACGAACAAGAAGGTGCAACTCATCCTCACCAACAAACCGAAGTTGATCTGTGTCGATCCATCCAAGATGGCGACCAAAGGAAACATTATGTGGTCTGATGATCCTAGTAACCTCAGCATTCAAGTTACTAGTTCTTCTCATTTCAAGATATCCTCTGTGAGTTTTTTTTTTTTTCTTTTTTCTACACGGATGTTTTTGTCGTTTGGATGTTGATCATGAACTATGTAATTGAATTTTTATCTTTGTCACAGCCGAAGAAGGTTATATCATTCGAGGATGAAAAACAGCGAGCATGGCAATGGAAGAAGGTGATCGAGGGCCTGCAGAACCACTGAATCAACTTGCATTGTTCATCTTACACAACATATCGATGCATAGATAGTTAAATTAAACCAAACCGATAGAGAAGGTAGCAGCAGTTCCATGAATACTCATCGTTAAATCTCACCGGTGTTTTTGGCCCTCCCATAGAAGAAGAAAACCCAAGGCGGAAACTAAGAATTGTTTTCATGTTCTATTTATCATTTTCTAGTCAAGATTCCGAAATGTTTGCAAATACATCATCTTGTAACACAACTCATATGATTCTGTTTCCTTAAACCTCTGTTTTTCTTCATTCAATTGCATTTATGCTGTTCTTTATTAAGTCTTCATACACACATCACTAAATTACTTAAATATTAAGAAGAATAACTTCATTGGAAGTGATTGCAAGAACTCAAGAACTCAAAAGTGATATCTACAAAAAGTATTAAAGTTATTACCATTTGAGATTGTGTCACATCAATCTTTGAATACATAAAGAATTAACCTTTTTTCTTCTCATAAAAAAAGACTAATACTAAATCTAATATCATGCTTTGTTGATGATTTGAGCTTAATAAGTCCCATAAGAAAAGACAAACATCCTTATAAGTATCACACCCTTTCTCCATCTCCATCTCCATCTCATTCTCATGGCCAAGCTCAACAAAGCCATGCTTGCACTTCTCCTCCTCATCATCCTTGAGCTTGATGCCATTAATGGAGGATCATGCAGTGCTGGAACTCAAACCATAGGTACTTCAAATTAATCAAAACATTATTATTTTTTTATTATTTATCTTTTTAACATGTTATGATATATGGTTAATTGATTTGACAGACTGTATTGGCAAATGCCAATATAGATGCAGTAAAGCATCAAGGCACAATATGTGCATAAACGCTTGCATGGTATGCTGTGAAAGATGCAACTGTGTTCCTCCTGGAACTTCTGGGAACAGAGATGTTTGTCCCTGTTATGCTAAAATGAAAACTCATGGTGGCAGACTCAAGTGTCCTTAAACTTTATATATATCTTAATAATTAAAACTTATATATATATATATATATACTATATATATATATATATATATATATATATATATATATATATATATATATATATATATATATATTTAAGGTGTGTTAATTTATATGTAAGTTGTGAGCATGAGTCTCAGTTATCACTCTTTGTATGAGAGATTATGTTATGTTGATTAATAAATATTTTTATGTCATCACTCTTTGTGTGTGTGGCTTTAAAATTATGGGATGAACACATGAGAGGAGTTCAAGTGATTATTTATGATTTTTTTTTCTATATTATTGATTCATTTAATTAATGGGAATGTTTAGTCTTATTCCAAAATAATAATTGAAAATATTAAGTCCTATCATAATTTTATAATAAAGATCTTATGTGAAAATAAGAAAATAGTTTTATACATCTATCACTGGAGATTTGGGATGTTGATTCAATAACATTCGTAGATTTTACTACCGAGTTAGAATACATGAGTTCTTTATATATATATATATATAATTGTGAAAAAAATAAATAAATCTATTCTACTAAAAATTTTATAAAAAAAGTATTTTTTTACCCTTTTTTCTTAGAAAAAAATAATAAAAAATAAAAATCAGAAATATTTTCATAAAAATTTATAAATTTCTTTTTAACCAAAAAAATATATCTATAAGTAAATAGATCCATTTTATAGGGCATACAGGCTTATTTGATGTTTATGAGATTATATTTGCAATTATCCATTTCTACAGGGTATCTTAGCATTTTTTTCCTTTAATGAAAATTAAATACTTACCCATTACCAAATTCAACCCAATTAAAATTGAAAAAAAAAACATTTCTTATTTCTTTAATAAGAAACTATTATGCCAGGCCATTTTACATATAACTCCCGAAATTATTTTAACTATCTCCGTTTATTCCTCATTAATATCCTAAAATTTTCTTATAATATTAATCTTTACCCCTTCCTACATTCAACCCATTAAAATATATATATATATATATATATATATATATTGGATCGGTTCTCTACCCACGTTGGCAAATAATCAAATCTACCAATGTTTGGTGATTGTCTGTTTATTTGGACAACTGCATTCATTAGATGAATAGTGATATTTAGGAACAATGCAAATGTGATGAATAGTATCCTTAAGAGTATATTTTTGTGAAACAGTAAAAAAGTATGATGAACAATAATATGGTGTAATGAATTTGAAACCGTTGAAATATTGATTAGAACAGTACTCATGTGCTCCTGTCCGTCTAAACAAATTTGTAAACATATACATACATACATATATATATATATATATATATATATATATACAACCATACCTCAATTTACCCCTTTTTTAGAATGGTACAATCCAATGGGCATTATTCATGTTTCTATTCCAACTAAATACTAATAACTCTATCTGTCTCTCTCTTCTTTTTGGTTTTCTACAGACGTATAATGAACGTTTGTAGAAAATATTTTGTCATATAATATATATATACTAGTATAATTTCCCTCACTCTACTTTGGAGGTTTTGCAATTTTTTATAGTTTTAAAATATATATATTTGTGTGGAGTAAATATTGATGATAATTTTCATTTATAATAAAGCAAAGGAATTTAGAAATAATTTTTATTTTACCAAGTTCCGAAAACATTCCCATGGGAAGATCTTCGTTGTCATAGTGCATATCCATCAAAACTTATCTATTCAAAACAATTGTAGTTAGATATACATTATGTGTGCATCACTATGCAATTTGGAAGGATGCAACATAACTATAGATATCATAATTGCATAACATTTGCATTAAATTTGTTAGTATAGAATCAAGATTGAAGTGAACACTTGCAACCCTCTTTGACTAAACCTCAGTCCTCCATAAAGGACATGAAACCCATCATCTTATGCACATTATGACAATTAATAACTGAAAGTAAAAAAATTAAAATGTAAATTTCTTAAATTATGATTAAAAAATTTACAGAAGGATAAACTAAGTGATGTTAACCGTAGTTTCTATTTTTTTTTTATAATCACTTACATCAAAATCTATTCCAACAAAACCCAAATTGATCATTTGTGTGTAATTTGAATCAAATAATTCCAGTCTTACAATTTTAAGTTTTACGGTTTGATTTAGCATGTCTTCAACCAATACTGAAATTTTCTTTGTACACATTTTTTATCGGAATATAAATTAGTACAAAACTTAGTTATTATGGTTTTAAATTTGACAAAATGTATTTAAAAAACATTTGGTAGAATACTTGGTTTTCCATTATCTACAAATTCATTCAAAATAAATCATATCAAACATATGTGATATACACAAGAAAAGAAACACAACCAAACAACAAATGAATGAACAATTAAATTATAAAAATAAAATAAAACTATGACAAACTTAATAGTAACATTAAAATTCTTATGTAAAAACAAAGTTATACAGAAAAAGAGAATTGTATGAATTGTATTGAATGAGAAACCAACTTTAAATATACCAAAATTTTCAGTCTCTTCATTTTCTTCTACAATAATCTATCCATTTTCGCATAAACCTAGCATGTATGATTTAATAAGTATGAAACTATTGGTATACCATTTTCACCTTTTTTTTTTAATTAAAAAAAAATTGTTCACAAGAATGTATATCATGCTAGGTTTGTTGAGATGAGGAGTGGGAACATATGAGAAATATTAGATTAATTATTAAGACTTAAGTTGTTTTGCATATTTACCATTATAATTCCCGTTTTGCAATTTTGATGGTTTTAAGATATGTATATTTGTGTGGAGTAAACATTGATGATAATTTTCATTTATGTCTTATTAAATATTTAATGTTAAACTAATTTAACGTCGTTCAATCTTTTGCTAATAACATTAATTAATGTACAACATGAGGTTTAAAAATAATATCTCTTAATTGGAATTTGTTATGTTCATTTAATTATAATTATAAAGTTCCTCAAAGCATAACTAAATTATAAAATGCTTTTTCATTACTTTTTTGAAATAAAATCTATTGCTCTTGTTTTTCAAATTTCCCATATTTAATGTAATACCAAATAGTTTTAAAAGAATTAGGAAATATTTCCTTTTTCCAAAGACTACCAGTCTTGTCAATATGGATCTTGTTGATATTAACTTGTATTTGGTTAATTTTGTTGATAATCTACAGTGGAATTTTGATGCTATTTACACCCTTTTGAGTACGCATGCTAATCCCATCAACCAGAAATTGAGCCATATAGAATCGGAAGGTAATACCCTTTTAAGTTCTCATGCTAAATAGTGTCAACTCAAAAGATCTTTGAAACATCTTTGGAAACTAGATGTAGCTCCCAGAGCTAAATTTTTTATGTAGCATCTGTTACATGGGAGCAGTGGGAGGGGCAAGGGGGTGCTTGAGCACCCCTTGCTTGGGAAAAAAATCCCTTCCCTCCTTGCATAAATAAAAAAAGTAGCACCCCTTAAATTTCATTTAAGCCCCATCGCCCATGTTAACATCCAGCCATTAAGCATATAAATGGATTGATAATGGCTTGTTAAAGTTAAGTAATCAAGGTTATGTACTTAAGTTATTGTATTGTATGATGAGATTTAGACACAAATCTCGATGTTGTTAAAAGTTAAACAACCAACTGTGAAGCATGTGACTTTGTGTCTTTGTCTGATGTTTCTTCTCTTCTCTAAGTTTTCATCTAATTAAAACTCACAATCTCACACAATCATAATTCACAAACAATTAACCAAGCTAGGCTGAAGTTTGGACCGTTGGAGCAAGAAATCTCAACATCATCTCCTCATCGGATCGGGTCATCGCCTCATCGGACATTGGTGATCGCCTGATCGGCAAGTTGGTGAGTGGTGCTCTAATTGTTTTCCTTTTTGTGTGTTTTTTAAGGGTTTATTGGATTTGATTTTTATTCTTGTTTAGTGTGGTATTTGATACATGAGTGATACATATATATATATATTTTGGAAGGGATTTAGTGATGGAGTGTTTATGTGTTTGGAAATTGGAATCATTGGAATTTGGATGGTTGATGGTTCATCAGTTCATGGTTGTAAAAATATGGGATTTTTAATTGGTTGATGGAAATTATGGAATCATGGAAATCATGGAATTTTGGACTATGAATGACATGAAAAGCAATGGCTAGTCTCAGTCTCAGACTCTTAAATGATAATCATGATATCATGATAATAAGAATTTACTAGTATTCAATTTTCACACTAAGAAAATTTGCAATTTTCCACTCAAAAGACAGTTCAATTTTGGAGTTCTTGTAGTACATGCTGTAATGGTCCATATAAATTAATCACTTATCACATGAATATTCAGTCGGTTTGCTTAATCCATTTTTGGTTTGCTTAATCATGTGAGTGTCTAATTAATTAATCACATGAATACTCAATGCTATTTTTGGAATTATTTTTTGTCAAAATATTCTGAAACTCAGAAGCTACACATTTTGGAATGATTTCAATTATTTATACTAGTTTGAACTTTGGTCTTTGTTTCTAGTGAAAGTGAGTAGATCAACAGCTATATTTATTTTTTTAATTATGCCATGTTATCTAAATTTAGGATTTGGCTTTCTATCAACTCAATCAAGGTTGATCAGTTGGGTGAAGGAAGGGTGATGAAGTTGATGCTTTCCTGAGTCTTATTGGAAAGATATAAATAGCATATAGCACTTGATCATTATTCTACAATATTGCAACATAATTTTGGGGTAAAAAGTCTTCCTTTTATGATTGTTCTCATAGGTGTATAATCTTAATTTTTGTAGTAGTCTATATAAATATTTAGAATTTATGATTTTATTAATTATGTTATTTATTACTTATAGTTTTAATTGAGTTTAGTTGTTTTTTTATTACATTATTTGTTATCTTAGGTTTTAATTGCTTGTTGAATTAATTATTAATTATATAGATATGGAGAGGTTTTTTAAACCTAAACTGAAAAGTTGTGAATCGGGAACAAATGTTTCTTCAGAAGCTAGTACTGGAGCACAAAAGAGAACTCGTGTTGAGTTCAGTCCAGATGATATCATTGCTGAAGAATATGATGTTGATATTAGAGATCTAGTTCGAAGATCATATTTATTGAAAGGCCCATGTCAACCAATTGGATATGAGTTCCCCAAAAAACAACAAGGAAAAGAAATGCGACGCTTTCAAGAAGCATGGCTTCAAAAGTATAATTGGTTGGAATATAGTGTGGCAAAAGATGAAGCCTATTGTTTTTATTGTTATCTTTTCAGGCAGGATAGAAACGAAAAGGGAGCAAGTGATATTTTTACAAGAAAAGGGTTTTCTAATTGGAGGAAAGCACTTGAGGCTTTTAATCAACATGTAGGCACAGTAAATAGTGCACATAATGATGCTAGACAACATTGTGAAGATTTTAAAAATCAGAGGCAAAGTGTGTCACACGTGTTATCTTCTCATGGGCGTCAAATGGAGATCGATTATCGCTCTCGTCTACATGACTATTCTAGATGTCGATGCAATTCTTTTTGGTACAAGGTCTTGCATTCCGTGGTCATGATGAGTCTTCAAGTTCTAAAAATAAGGGGAATTTTCTGGAGATACTCAATTGGTATGCAAAAAGGATTGAGAAGGTTGGGAATGTTATTAATGAAAATGCTCCTAGGAATAATAAATTAACTTCTCCATTAATTCAAAAACAGTTGGTGAATGCATGTGCTGCAGAGACAACATTAGCAATTATTAATGAAATTGGTGACACTAATTTCTCACTAATTGTTGATGAGTCTTGAGATAAATCAATAAAGAAGCAAATGACAGTCATTTTGAGGTTTGTGAACAAGCAAGGTCAGGTTGTTGAAAGATTTTTTGCGATTCAGCATGTAGCCGACACTTCAGCATTTTCTCTAAAAGTAACTTTAGATGAATTATTTGCTCGTCATGGTTTATCAATTTCAAAATTAAGAGGACAATTGTATGATGGAGCCTCAAATATGAGAGGAGAATTTAATGGTCTGAAGACATTGATTTTAAAAGAAAATCCTTTCGCGTTTTATATCCACTGCTTCGCCCACCAATTGCAATTAGTAGTTGTTTCTGTTGCCAAGAGTATTCTGGTTGTTTCTGATTTTTTTTTGTTATACAAATATGATTGTAAATATTGTGGGTGCTTCATGTAAAAGAAAAGATGCATTGCTACAAACACATCATCAAAAAATTGTTGAAAGATTAGAGTCTGGTGAGATTTTTTCAGGAAAAGGAAAGCATCAAGAGACAAATCTTGCAAAAGCAGGAGATACTCGTTGGGGTTCACATTTTACAACATTGATTCGTCTCTTGACAATGTGGGAATCAGTTTTAGAGGTTTTACAAAATGTTTGTCAATATGGATCAATTGCAGATAAAAAAGGTTTGGCATCAAGTTTGATTAGTAAAATGGAGAGTTTTGAGTTTGTCTTTGTCTTGCATTTGATGATGAAAGTGTTGGGGATCACAAATGAATTATCAAATGCTTTGCAATAGATAGATCAAAATATTGTCAATGCCATGGCGTTAATTGATATTGTAAAAGATCGTATTCAAGATTTCAGGGATAACAGGTGGGATGAGTTATTAGAAGAGGTTCAAAGCTTCTGTGATAGAATGTATATTGCAATACCTAACATGAAAGATAAAATACCAGTTCGAGGTCGTTCTAGGCGTGAAGGGCAGTGGATTATTTATTATCATCATTATCACGCAGAGATTTTTATTGCAGTTATTGATTTAATTTCCATTGAAATGAATAATCGGTTCACTGAGACAACTACAGAGTTGCTAGCTTGCATATCATGTCTTGATCCAAGAAACTCATTTTCCAGATTCAATCATGCCAAGCTACTTCGACTTGCAGAAATTTATTATGATGATTTTTCTATACAAGATCTTCGAGTTCTAAAAGAGCAACTTCACACATACATTCATGATGTTAGAAGATATTCCGATTTTTGTTGAATGTGATGATCTTGCAAGTCTTCTTTGTGAAACTAGTTGAAAGTCGAAAAGCATTTGGTATTTCCGTTGGTTTATCGCCTTATTGAATTGGCTTTGATCTTACCGTGTAGCAGACATCGGTTGAAAGATCTTTCTCGGCCATGAATATCATCAAAACCGATTTGTGCAATAAGATAGGAGATGAATGGTTGAATAATATGATGATATGCTATATCGAACGCCAAGTGTTTGAAACAATTGATGATGAAGCTATTTTGGTTCGATTTCAGAATATGCAAAGCCGAAGGATTCAACTTCCACTTCATTAGTGGTATGTATATTTTTAAATTGTTTTTAAATTAATTATTATAATCTTAAAGTTTGGATTAATATAATTAATTTTATATATTTACTTTTTAGGTTAAACCCAGCACCCCCTTGGTTTTGTTTCTGGTTCCGCCACTGCATGGGAGAGTTAAAACTTTGGATTTTATGAATTCCTTAAACATGGTTTTAGATCCATACTGTGTTCTTTATGGTATGCACTAGGAGAATATAAACCATCTTTTCAATCTATGTTCCAATGTTCAATTGATTTGGGAAAAAAATTGAAGAGATTACAAATACTCATATAAATTTGAGTCATCATATTAATTCTAAGATTTGATTAGAAAATATAGGCACTACTAAAGCCAAAAGGGTTGCTTCTATTATAGTAGGTATTGTGTGGAATATCTGAAAAGCTAGATGAAACCTTATCTTCAAAGGTATACAGGTGGACCCTCAATGGATTGCTACCTCCTCTATTGACCAGGTGAGACAGTACACCAAATATACAATTTATCAATGGGAGATTTTCTTTCTCAATAGTTTTAATACTCAATCCTCCCAAGACTAATTGTTCACTGACGCATTTTGAATTTTAGGAAATCCGTTAGGGGTAGTAGCTTTGTTATCACCGATGCTCATAAAAAAATTGTCGTTATAGGATGTATAAGGATTGAAGATGATTCTGCCATTGAAGTTGAACAACATGCTATCAATATTGTGCTTAAAGTGGTTGCAGAATGGAGGATGAACATTACATTAATTTTTACTGATTGCATCAGGGCTAAGCAAGTTCTACAACAAGATATTAACGATAATACCTGGAGAATTGATCAACAAATATCTGATTTGAAATGCACTCATGATCTGAACAACATTAACATTGATGTTATTCCCCGTGATTGGGATATTTTAGCTAATAAGCTTGCTGCTCAAGGGAGGCATAGCCATGGGATATCTTTCAATCACTTAGGATTAGATCTCCCTAGGTGGTTGATGAAGAGTGCAAAAAATTATGGTCTTTATTTTTGAGTTTATGTTATTTTTAGTTGTTTTTTTTCCTTTCTTGTCTGGTTGTTATTTTCACAGGTTGTAGCAGTGTGGTTTTACTTTTCAATAAATTAACTAAGAAGTAGCTTTTTTTCTCAAAAATTTATTGACAAAAAAGCATTAGAGAAATGAAGGCCCCTAAAGGAGTTGTATCACCTGACATTTAAAAATAATTAATAATAAATTTTGGAAAAAAAAGTTAACTTCAATATCTAAACTAAATATTTCCTGTCTCCACCAGCAGTACGAGTAGGTCTCTTGTCTTGAAGATCTCAGACTCCTGAACTGAATTCTTACTTTCAGCAGAACTTGAATATGCAATTAAGAACAATTTGAGAGAACTAGGATGTGCAATTAAGAACAATGTGTGGGGCATATGTAAAGAAAACAAAAGTATTAAAAATAAATAAAACATACCTTTTGGAAATGAGAGTTGTTATCCAAACATTCTTTAACTAAGTTCATGAAATGATCACGTTTAAGAGTAAGGTTTGCAATAACTTGCAATTGAAGCAAAAAAGTAAGAGACATCAAATCTCCAAGACCAATTATATTTATTAAACGAAAAATATATATTGTAAAATATAATAAACTTGAGTGAATTGCAATGATTGAAAAAGAAGTAAACTAAAAAAACCGTATTGTCTTGGAAATTCAAATGCTTGAGGATATATATAAGAAATTTTGAAACTTTCAGTGACATAAAGATTCATTTTTTCTTATAAAAATATATAATTTGTGCCATTTTACATCTAACTCCCTCAAATCATTTTAAATTATCAAGCTAAATATATAGACAGAAACCCTTCATTCAAACTCCATTCGTGCACATCGAACGCCATGGACGCGACCTCGTTTCCATGGGAGCTCCTTCCGAGCTCCATCCATGAAGAAATCCTCTCCAAGCTCCCCATCTCCGTCCTCCTCCGCCTCCGGTCCATCTCCCGCTCCTTCCTCTCCTCCATTCGATCCCTCCCTCCTTCTCTCCCGTTCCCTCGAGATCCCTTCTTCCTTCTCTTCTCCTCCTCTTCATCATCGTACTCCATCTCCTCCGCCATCGTCTTCCAGCCATCCCGCAATCGATGGCTTTCCATGCCTCTCCCGTCCTTCCCCGCCACCGCCTCTGGCCCTCTCATCCTCCTATCGGACTCCCTCTTCAACCCCTTCTCCGGCACCCCCACCCCCATCCCTCCTCATCTCCCCATGACCACCTTGATTTATCCCCTTTCCCTCATCATCGAAGACGACGGCACCACCCACCGCTCCCGTGTCCGCATTGTCGTCGTCAGCACCTCCGACCGCATCCGCTCCCAGATCTATGACTCCGCCTCCGGTTCTTGGACTCTGCGAGGAGAGCTCCCCGGCCGCGTCCACATGCTTGGCAATGCCGTCGTTCTCAATGGCTCCCTTTACGTTCTGAGTTTCGGGCCGGATCATCTCTTAAAGTTTGATTTGTTGTCCGGCGATTGGGAAATCGTCACTGAAGTGGTTCCTTCTGTGGCCTGTGCTCATCTGGTGGCGTTTGGCGGGAGGTTGTTCTTGGTCGCTGGAGTTGCAGATTTGTTGGGAGTGATGCTCAGCGTTAAGGTGTGGGAATTTGACTGGGAGAATTGGAAACTGGTTTGCTCTATGCCTGATGAGATCTTCTCAGAGTTCAGTGGTATGACAATAATGAAGCATTTCCATGTTTGTGATGGGAAAGGGATGGTTTGCTTCTACAGTTATTCGGGAAATGTTTTCTTGATTCTTGATCTGATGGATTGGAGATGGTGGTGGCCGAGAAAGTGCCCGTTGCAGTGCCATTTGAATCCTTTTCTTGGCGTGGCTGTGGAACCAAATGCGGAATTTTTGAGGTGATTCTCGTGGTTTCTTTCGGAGATGAATGAAAGATGAGTTGAAGGTCAGTGTGTTCTCTTTCGATTTTGTGAATTGAATTGCTTCTCTTGTTTAGTACTCTCATAGTTGGTGGACTCTCTGAAAGCTGGCTGTTTCTATTCCTACATTTGAGTAGATATTGTTTATTTTTCTAAATTATTATTCTTTGTGGTTGCATTTGAAAATCTAAATTTCCTTATCACATTGTATAGATAGGACATGAATTAGCAAGATAGGTCAAGAATATGGTTTCACTAGAATTAGACAATGTTTCTTTATGTATTGACAACTTTGAGAAATTATGGTGATACTTCTGATTGAGAGCATTGTCAAAGACTTTGTAAAGAGACTTAGAACGTTGCTTATACTAAGATTGCTGTTCAGTGGGACAAAGCGTTATATCACTGATGCTTAGTCAGATGAGGTTTTTGGTTTGCGAGGTTTTCATGGAATGCTTTCGCTATTAATATTAGCTGATTGAGTCAATGTTGTTATGTTTGCCCTGTTTAACTCTTATGTTCTATCAATTTGCGGCTACTTATTTTTAAAATGAGAGAATTGTGAGAAGTTATGATCCCTCCCATTATACAGGTGAGACTGAAGACTTTTGTGAAGTAAATTTAACAATGAACGACATCATGGTAACACAAGGAATGCAAATTTTACGGGCAGTGGGGATGATGTTTTACTAGAAATTTCTTGAAATACTTTTTTAGTTATGATACCTGGACTCATGGAGACTAAGGGATTCTTTATCAATATGGTTATTCTTTTTGACAATGTATTCATGTCATAGTTTTTTTTTTTCTATTGTTGGTTAGTTACCTTTGTTCATGATAATTATTATGATCTCCTATTTAATTTTGTTGTGGCAAAAAAAATTTGAGGGTACATGTTCCCGAATCATTTGATTTTACCATTTTACTGGATTAATATAATATCTTCTTAAAATCAATTTTCATTGGCCCATGATTATTTTATGTTAGAGGGACCATTGTATTGCAACAAGGTAGTTAAATCAGATGGTATTTTTCTCCAATGTATGTTATTATCACCATTTTGATATTTGTCAGTCTGAAAGCCTAACCTGAGAAAAAGTTTATATCTGACACGATAGTTTTGGCCTATTGGACCTAATTCGTTATGATCTTTTCATTTTCTTTCTGTTTTGAACCTAGATTGGTCCTATATAATCTTAAATATTTGTTATAAATTAAGCTTTTGCTGATAGTCTAAAGTATGAAGCTTGTAGCATCCTTTGGATCTTTCATATTCTAATGTGGATTCATAGATTACTGACAGAAATCATCCAATTTGTCTGAAAAACAAACAATGGAGAACAAGAAGTAGAAGCAAAGAACTAATCCAGAGCTTGTCTACTACTCACTATCATCACTGCCTCACATCCATCAGCTCTGTGACAACATGATGGAAGGATTCAATTGATCGCATTCCTAGATGCAAAAACGCAATGTATTCAAGCCTAACTTTGCTATAATTTCAAAAGCAAATTAGCTCTTGAACCCTTGCTATATAAGTCGACATGATCAATCTAATAATATCTGAAACATTCCGACCCATTTCAGTTACTGTTCAAAATTGAAGCATGTTACTCTGGTAATCAAATGCATTATTACAACAGGTCTTTCCAGGATGTAACATGATTGTTTGAGTTCATTGTATGCCCTTTCTCTGCTGTCTTTGTGTTTTTCCTACTTTTCCTCTTTGAAGTTTGAACTCCTGAATGATGCTCACTGGATGATGATGTGATACAAAAAGGTAATGTTTGATGCTTGATTTTTTCCCCCAGCACTAGACTTAAAGCTGATCATGCATTTCTTTTATCAAAGTTGATTCATAATGATAGAACTCTGTGCAACCCTACAACCTTTTGTTTGATAATTCATATTCATGTTATCTTGCTTCATCTTCACTTCTCTGTTTTATGTTTTATTTTTTTATTGTCAGGGCTGTATTTGTAAGAATCTTGTAACTTGGCAGAGTCTACTAGCAATTTTAAACTTTGTAAGGGGTTATCTATCAATTAAAATTGGGTAAGTTTGTGCCCTCGGATGTGTCACAATACTGTAATCAAACTTGATGTGTTAGGAACATTTGAAAATTTTATTTATGAAACTATTTTGTCTTGTCGTGTGGGAATAGCTTAAGTTAAAACACGGAAGAGGAGCTATTAAACAAGGCAGCATCATTGATCATCGTGTACACGCTGCAATTTCATCATTATACTCAACATAATTTTTAAAAATTATTCTGTTTGCACAAACAACCCCATAAAACCTTTCAATCAAGTTCCACCTGTATACATATATAATTTTGATGAAAAAAAACCACCACTCAAATTTTTATGTTGGTTTTTAAAACTAAAAATTGTCATTTTTAATCATTAAATTATACATTCCATTTGTACACTACATTTAAAAATTAAATTTATACTCACCGATAAAAATATATATATATGAAAAATCAATCATATGACGCATTCACAGTAATCGTTAAAAAAATTCAACGATTATGATATATAATAATTATATGATGTTTATAAAAATAATAGCTGTTAAATGATGATTAAATGGTTATCAACAAACATCCTAATAAAAAGTGATGATGATAATCCAATGGTCAAATATTTTAGTGAACAGTATGTTTGTGGTCCTGTGGATGAATCTTATGCAAAAATTTTTTTTAAGGGATGTTGTGGGAATTAAGTTTTTACAAGGGACATATATGCCAAAAAAAATATAATAAAAATAAATAAATAATAATTTAAATACAAAATGGAATACTACGAGAGAGAGAGAGAATGAGGGAGAAGAGGGAAGACGCAATATAAAGGAAGGGAGTGAGGGGAGCGAAGAGACGATGCGGAGATCGATCCAAAACCATCTCTGATTGCCGCCATGAGATTCGGTGAGTGGTTTTCTCTTCAATCTATTGTGCCTTTTGTTGTTCCGCTTTGAAGCTTTGCTGATGATCTCTTTGCTTGGATTGATGGATGATTTGTCTCAGGATTCAGTCTCAGTGATTCGGAGTCTGTTCGTGGAGCGGGGAGCAGTTTCAGAAGATCAAGAGCTGGTTTAATCTTCCCTTGTTTTCATATGCATTTGTTCATTCTGATTCTTTTGCTATTTCTTCGTGTGTGTGTGTGTGTGTTTTTTGTTTTGTTTTGATGTTGTTTTGTTTCTTGTTGGATTTTTTTACAAAGTTCTGGTGTTGGGCATGTTCAAGCTGTAGATGCATTTGGTATTCTGGGCATAAAGGATTCATTTTGTCACTTATGTTAATTATATCTCATTGAAGCATTAATTAGTGAACTAGTAGGAAAATGCTTGCTTTTGCTTGCTTGGAGAGAATATGAGAATAGCACAATCATGTTTGATATATATATATATATATATATATATATTTTTTTTCAATTTAAATCTTACAATCACATGTATTGTTTGAGTTTTGAAGTTGTTTTATTTCTTATTCAAGTGTTTTACAAAGTGTTGGTGTAGTGGGTGTTCAACTTCAATCTATAGATGCATTTAGTATAATGGGCATTAAAGGTTTCATTTTTTCAATCCTGTTATATGTCATTGAAGCACTGATCAATGAACTACTAGATTCTTACCTTAAAATATAGAGTATAAAATAGTACCACAATCATATGTATCATTTTAATTTAAAGTTCAGAAGTATGGAATACAGAAGGTAGGTTGTCCAACTTTTATGGAAGACATAGCTTTTTTTCTTTGTGGTGCAATGTTTTTCTTGCTAATTCGTTGTGGTTCCTTTATGATGTGGGAATTGATTTACACTAGAAAGAAAGGTTATTATTTCATTTTGTAGGGAGAAGCTTGAGAAAACTTTTGCTATTTCATATAACAATGGCTACTTAACTCTATCATGAATCATTAAAATGTGTGCTGTGGTATTGAAGAAGATTTTGGTTTGTGTGGCAGGAATCTCACCTGATAGAGGTTCATGTGTTTCAACCACTAGCAAATCTATTCCTTGTTCTAAGAGAGCATCTGACGGATTGAGGGAGTATTCCAAGAAGATAGTTGACGTTGAAACATTCTCTAGCTGTATTGAAGATTGGGTCCTTCAGAAGCTGCCATCTAATAGTTGTGACAAGAAACTTCTGTTCAAACCCCCATTTCTGGTTGATGAATTGCAAAAACTTGATTATGCACTTGATGGGGCCTTTTTCCAGCAACTTTTCCGGATGCCTTATTCTCATCATGGTTATGATAATTCTAGAGAAGAGAAGTTTCTGGCTTTAGTATGCTTCCTTCAAACTATCATAGATGGCCTCTGGCGAACATTTTGGCATAAAACTGGAGAGCCACCTTTTTTTGTTTCTTGTCCTCGCTATCCTGGATCTAGATTTTATACTATTGAGCAAGCAGCATCAAATGGAAGGCTTGGAGGGCTTTGTGGAGCAGCAGTTGTAGCCAAAGTTGATTCTGACTCACATGTTCGGTGGAATGATGTGCTTGAGCTCGCACTGTTCAAATCTGACATTACTGATGGTAAGAGCAAGGCTTTTTCCATGCTAAGTATATGTGAAGCCCTTTTCTATGGATTCCATATACTTCTCTCAAGGAATTTGAGCAAGTCCAGTGCATCTAAAAGCAGCTCTATTTATATGTTGGTTCTGGACTCAAAATTTGGTGGAATAATCAAGTTTGGTGGTGATCTAAGCCGGCTGGATGTGAATTCATGCAACCCATACCACGCTGTTGTAGAGTGGATTAAGAACCATGCTGAGGTCTCTGTCTCTCCTATTGATCGTGTATGGACTAAACTAGGAAATGCAAATTGGGGGGATGTAGGAACTCTTCAGCTACTATTGGCAACCTATTATTCCATCATTCAGTGGAAAGGACCACCAAGAAAGTCCATTGCATCTCTAGCCACAGATCAGAGTCTTCTCATTCAAAAACGTAGATTGGAATGCTATGGTCTGTCCGCACAGATTCAAAATGGCCACAATGGTCAATGGGAGACGATAGAACTTGATCATCAGTCTGATCAAACTCCCAACAAGCTGTCTATGCGTCCAAACCTCAAGGAAGGTGAAGTAATTCATTTGGAGGACTCTCAAGGCCAAGTAAAATTTCAGATAAAAGACATCATTCTAGTCGGTGATTCCCTATCTTATAGTGCTTTCACTCTTGATCAACCTTGCAAACTATTTACATTATATGTTGGTGTTCATCCATCTAGGCTTGAACCATCTTGGGAGGCTATGAGCCTATGGTATCTTGTGCAAAGGCAAACCAAGATATTAAACATTATGAAGCAGCAAGGGGTCTCGAGTAAAAATTTGCCTGAACTTATTTTGTCTGGGAGGGTTTTGCATCCAGGCCATTGTTCTAAACAGAATCCTGGAGATTGCTGCGAACACCCTTGGTGTGGAACCCCTGTGCTTGTGACTTCTCCAGTTGGTGAACCAGTATCACATATCATTGCTCGGTATGGGTCTTTTTGCACTGAGGAAGCCTTGCGTTTCTGTAGGGATATTTTGACATCTTTGAAAAGTGCAGCATCGGCAAACATACAACATGGTGATATCTGTCCTGAAAATATAGTGCGAGTTATTTCCTCAAATGGTAGGACTGAGTCATTATACATAGCTGTGTCCTGGGGCCGTGCAGTTCTGGAAGATAGGGACAGTCCTGCTATGAACTTACAGTTTTCTTCTGTCTATGCTCTTCAACACAGGAAGCTTTGCCCGTCCTCTGACACTGAGAGCCTAATTTACCTCCTTTATTTTGTGTGCGGAGGTGAGATGCAACAACAGGATTCTATTGAATCGGCATTGAGGTGGAGGGAGAGATGCTGGGCTAAGCGCATGATTCAACACCAGCTAGGTGAAGTTTCGACTCTTCTCAAAGCATTTGCTGATTATGTGGACAGCCTCTGTGGAACTCCATATCCTGTTGATTATGATATTTGGCTGAGGAGACTGAATCGTGTAGTTGCTTGTTCAGATAAGGGCAAATGTGTCGAGAGATCGGAAACTAGTCTAAGATTTGAGGATGTTGCTGAGACTTCGGGAACTTCAGGGTGGTTGTTCATCCTTTACTTACTGAAAAGAAGACATGCATCACTGCTATTTCTCATGCAAGTTTCATTCGAGTATATTTTCTGAGAAAATGGGATGAGATAAGGCATCTGAAATTTAAAAATAGCCTGTCATCATTATTGAGTTTTGGTCAACCAAAGATATACCTGAGTCTGGAGTTCACTAGCCAAGATGTATGCTTTCCTCGTTGTAATTCTTTTTGTTTTCCTAATCTCTTAATTCTGCGATATAATATACTTTATCTAATGGAACAATGTTCCTTCATCGTTCACACAGGAAAACACTTGTAGCTTTGGCAATGTGATACATGCAATCCACACAACAATGTAATTAAGAGGTAATAAAACTCATTCTCCTTTGCCAATGACAATCAAAATACTTAGGTAACATGTATATCCTGAATTTCTTACTTGCGAGAGTTTATTCAGTTTTATTTATGTAATTTATAATATCCTCTTCTTAGTAAGATATTTTTTTTCTCATGAGAAGGGCTTATTGGTAGTAGTTGGTTCCATCATAGCTAAATATGACACTCCTCTTGATTTTGAAGTAAAATATTTGTGTGACATGAATCATGATGGTATACCGTCCACAATCTGTTCTGCTTAACGTTTTTCTTTCCGTTGTAGTCTAATATGACATTCCACTTGATTTTTGAAGTTAAATATTTGTGTGACATGAATCATGTTGGTGTGCCATATGTAGTCTGTTCTGTTTGATGTTTTTCCTTGATATCTTTACATGAATTTGTGCTTCCATTTCTTATTTTTCCCAGATTTCTCCACAAAATTACGACATTCCCCATCATATTTTAGAACCAAAGTTTTCAGAATTCTTTGGTGCAAAATGCTGCTCCAAAGTTAAAGATCTGATTTCTACATCTGAAAGGTTTTTGTCAAAGATCTGATTGCTTCAATGTGTGCAGAGTGGTTGTCATCATTATATGTATGTGTGACTCAGTTGGTTTCTCAAGAGTACATTTGTTGATTTCAACAAATGTTCCCTTCTTTGTTTAATCAAATTGTTTTAAAGCCAATATCTAGCTAGTTTGGTACTATCTTTTTCTGCATTCAACCATGATGAACTGTATTTTTGTACTCTCTACAGAAATGACCTTCAAGGAACAGGAAAGAACATTGATGTTCAACCCAAGGAACGGATTGAAAAGTAAATGACAGACAATTTCAAGTTGGTTTGATTCACACATCAATCAGGTACTTCTCTCACGTTGAATTTTCGTCTAGAACCAACACGATCTTAGTATGTTTTCTTTGTCAACCATTCATTCTATTCATTTCTCACGTTCAAGTGGTTGAAACTAGCATATCATTCCTTCACTTTAGGACATTAATTGTTACAGGTCCAATGAAAGAAATAGAGAAAGCAAGCTCAACCATAGATGCACCTAACATCACCCACTAACCTATCACAAATCTTATTATGTTTTCATTATTTTTCCCCATTACTTGACATTCATTGACCACTATTCCTTCAAAAAGAAGGGAATTGGATAGGACCTCTACATCATCTTTTGATTTTAATTGCCGATAATGCTTAAAATATCACAAAGTTCTTGATTTTGACCAATTCCTCCACTTATTACTATTGTTATACATGTTCTTCTTTCTAATTTCTTTTATTCCATATCTCAACAGTACCTTGTTGTATGAATTAAGTCTCATAGCTAAATTTATGCTCAACCATGGATGCACCTAACATCACCAACCAACCGATCACAAATCTTAATACGTTTTCATTTTTTATGTTTTCGGTTTCTTGACATTCATTGACCACTATTCCTCCCAAAAGAAGGGAATCAGATAGGATCTCCATATCATTGTTTGATTTTAATTGCCGATAATGCTTAAAATATGACAATGGTTTTGACTAATTCCATCACTTATTACTCTTTTTATTCATGTTCTTCTTTCTCATTCCTTTGATTCCATATCTCAACAGTACCTTGTTGTATGAATTAAGTCTCAAATAGATAAATTTATGCATATATGTTACCTAGGGATCCTAATTGCTCCCTGATAAGAAATCTCAGCCGTCAATTACCCTTTAAACGTTTACTTCTAGTGCGGCCTTTCCCTCCAATAAAAACTCTCCACGTGTGACATGCTGACGTGGATCCCATGCGGCTGACGTGGATCCCATGCGGGTGCCCTCTTTCAACGGGTGACCTTTCCCGCCAGACTACGTCACGCGAAAGGCACGTGCTGCCGGCTTCTCGTTAAGAAGATCTAGGCTTGTTCTTAAGCTGTCGGTGCAAGTCGTTCGTTTTGAATATTGGAATTTTCTTTTTTTTCTCCCAAAAAAAAAATAAAAAAATTCCCCCATTTATATTCTCACTATAAATATTTAATAATGACCATCTGACTATTTGCTAATCAAAATAAATTTAATAAAAGTCTTTTGATTTAAATTAAGTCCTTGGCAGTTGGTTTATTAAGACTAATCAACATCGAGATGACCGCCGTTAATGAATCCAAAACCTGGGCTTAGTTGACCAACGGATGACGTGTCACACCGGGCCCTACAGAGAGTGGCCAATCGTGATGTGCCACGTCAGCAGTAGCCATCAATCTTTTGACATCATTCCCCATGCGTTTCCCCTCAATAAATACTCCATCTCCAAGCGTTGGATCCTTTTCTCTTCTCCCCTGTTTCTCTTGGCGTTTCCCTGAGTTTCTCCTCCATCCCCTCCGGAGCTTGTCTGGTTTGTCTTCTTTCTCTCGTTGTTTTAGTTTTTTGTTTGTTTCTTTTCTTTTCTTGTTTTTGGTGATTTTGATATGTTAGGTGCTGATTTGTGTTATGTTTTGAGGGATTCCACTGATTTTTTTGTATATAGTTTGGTTAAGTAATGGAGTTTGTGTAGTGGTTTGCATGGATCTAGTTTGGGGATTCATACTTTCATGTCTGTCCTTGGTTTAATAATGGAAAGAAATGAATCTCATTTTTGAAGAACCTTATGTTAAATTTGAGTGATGTGCTAAGTGTCTCTATAGTTAGTTTTAGGTGTTTATCTCTGAAAATTTCCACAGATTTGTTTCTTTGTTGTTATTTATTGAAAAGCTCTCTTTTTTATGAAGAAATTATTGGTTAATGAATTGAACCTTGTTTCCTCCCACAAATTCGGGATTAACTTGATATCTAATGTTTGAAGCTTGCTTTGATTTTGATGGGGAGGATCTTGTATTCTTTGCAGCCTTTTGAAGTATTTGAGGAGGCTGCATGGAGTTTGGACTCAAAAAGGTGGGGTCTTACTGTGCTCTTGGTGAGGTTGATGACTTGGACCTGCTCAAACTTCTTGACAAACCGAAGCTGAACATTGAGCGGCAGAAGTCATTTGAGGAGAGGTCTCTAAGTGAACTCTCTATTAACATAAGGGCTGTGGATAGCTTGGAGAACATGCACTCACCTAACGGGGTGCGATCGGCATTTGACACACCTGTCTCATCTACACGTAACTCATTTGAGACTCACCCGATGATTGGTGAGGCATGGGATGCTCTACGGAAGTCTCTGGTTTTCTTCCAGGGCCAGCCTGTGGGGACGATTGCGGCCGTTGATCATGCCTCTGAGGAGGTCTTGAATTATGACCAGGTGAATGGCACCAGTTGGCTTTTATATTTTTTTAGCATGTTCTTCTCAACTGATACAATTATCTTTGCATGAAGAGTGGAAAGTTATATATAGCTAGTCAGTTTCATGCCAAGAATCACGCAATTATGTTTGAACTTTACACCATCTTGGCCATTACTTTCTTCTGTCAGGTTTCTTATCATCTGCAATCATTGTTTTTGTTTATCATGATGACTGTTTGGCATTACTATTGTTGGTTATTTCCTGTTAGTAAATTCATAGATGAAATTGCATATTTATATAAATATATGCTAACCTGTTGAAGTCTGATAATTTCATGTTGGATCATGTGCATCTCACATCTCTGATGGAATTAGATTAGGCTTATTCAACGGTATTAAGATGTGATGAACTTTATTCATATGCTTGTCCTTGCAAACTGAAGGTTATTAGGTGATTTGTCTTTGATCCATGCTTCATGTGGAAATGCAGGTGTTTGTACGTGACTTTGTACCAAGTGCTTTGGCTTTTCTGATGAATGGTGAACCTGATATAGTTAAGAACTTTCTACTTAAAACCATCTTCCTTCAAGGTTGGGAAAAGAGGATTGATCGTTTCAAGCTTGGTGAAGGAGCCATGCCAGCAAGCTTCAAAGTGCTTCATGACCCTGTTCGCAAAATAGATACTGTAATTGCTGATTTCGGTGAGAGTGCAATTGGAAGAGTTGCCCCTGTGGACTCTGGGTTCTGGTGGATTATTCTTCTCCGTGCGTATACAAAGTCAACTGGAGATTTATCTCTTGCAGAAACTCCTGAATGTCAAAAGGGAATGAGGCTTATATTGTCTCTTTGCTTGTCTGAGGGTTTCGATACTTTCCCTACCTTGCTATGTGCCGATGGATGCTCAATGATAGATCGTAGAATGGTAAGAGAAAACCATTTTATTCAACCGATGCATTGCATCAGTTAGAAGTCTTTTGCTGTGTTATTCAAAATTCTCATGCTCTTTTTAAATGACTTCTGAATGTCCTTGACATAGTAATCATATTTTCTATTTCACAATATCCATGCTTGTAAATATTTTGATAAGTATCATACATAAAACATGTCTTTTCATTTCTGAAATATATTTGAGCAGTTAAGCACTCATACGGATGAGAGGTAACTTTCTGAGTTGACGTGGTAAAATATAGTAACGTCGATGTCATGACATCTACATTTTTCTGCCTTAGAAAATCTGTTTAGTACTGTCATTGAAGGGGATCTTTCATTTGACAATGCCATGCTTGGTACAATAAATACAGGCATAAATTTCCAATTGATGCCATGTGTACAGTGTGGTCTGTGTTACACAGGATAAAAAAACCAATAATACTAGCTAGATTTAAATTCCTTTGCATTTATGTTGCTCAGGACGCATTTGGCTCTCTGGGCTATTTGAAGTTTCAACTATGTTATCATGTGATGATGTTATCTAAGAATTTTTCAGTTTGATCATAATGATTGTGGAACAAAACTCCTGAACCTGTAATTTATATACCTTAAACATGCATTCACTCAAAAGGAAACAACACCTTATGCACAAGAAGTGTCCTCTAACAAAAATTTTTAGTTGCTGTGTATATATACATGATGTTACCGTCCCACATTCTATCTGTACCATGGCACTTTGTTTTGGACATTTACATGATTAGTGTATGGCTTCATTTCCAGGGAATCTATGGTTATCCAATTGAGATTCAAGCTCTTTTCTTTATGGCCTTGAGGTGCGCCTTGATAATGCTTAAGCATGATGCTGAAGGAAAGGAATTCATCGAGAGAATAGTGAGACGGTTGCATGCTTTGAGTTTTCATATGCGTAGTTATTTTTGGCTCGATTTCCAACAACTAAACGACATCTATAGGTATAAGACAGAGGAGTATTCACACACAGCTGTTAACAAATTTAATGTTATTCCGGATTCAATCCCGGATTGGGTCTTTGAGTTTATGCCTACCCGTGGAGGCTACTTCATCGGAAATGTGAGTCCTGCAAGGATGGACTTCAGATGGTTTGCCTTGGGCAACTGCGTTGCTATTTTGTCATCTCTTGCAACTCCCGAGCAGTCCATGGCTATAATGGATCTCATCGAAGCACGTTGGGAAGAGCTTGTTGGAGAAATGCCCCTAAAGATAACATATCCCGCCATTGAGAGCCATGAATGGAGAATTGTAACTGGTTGCGACCCCAAGAACACAAGATGGAGTTACCACAACGGTGGATCTTGGCCAGGTTAGTGCTTTCTAGTTTTGCATGTTAATTTTTCCTTATTTAATTCGGTCTTAGTTCACGCTTCGAAGCGAAGAAACATCAAGAATACTAGTACACTTTCTGCATACAATTAGCCTATTTGTTCATCTAAAAGGATACAAATTTAATGTTGCTTTAGAACTTTTAAATCAGTTTCTTTCTGAAATCATGTCTCTTTGAAATCCAACAGACTGTTAACTGATTGCTCAATTTTGCATTTCCTGTTCTCTGCAGTGCTTTTATGGCTGCTCACTGCAGCCTGCATCAAGACAGGGCGGCCGCAGATTGCTAGACGAGCTATTGAGCTTGCCGAGAGCCGGTTATTAAAAGATGGTTGGCCAGAGTATTATGACGGGAAGCTTGGGAGATATGTTGGCAAACAAGCCAGGAAGTTTCAGACATGGTCGATTGCCGGGTATTTAGTAGCGAAGATGATGTTGGAAGACCCTTCTCACTTAGGAATGATATCTCTTGCAGAAGACAAAGACATGAAACCTCTGATCAAAAGATCAACCTCATGGACATGCTGACAATTCCCGACGATGATAAATAATCGTATACTTCCTCTTACACAAATTCTTTTACAGCAATTTCACCTTTCTTATCATACAAAATGTCGTCTGCATTATGTAATGTCGTTGAATAGCATTCTAAATAAAGATGAGTTTTGCTTGTTCGGAGATTGTTTCGATCTCCTTCACAGCAAAAGACTCTTTTGTCCTGCTAAAATTGCCTTTTCATCATTATGCATTCTTTCTCTTGGAAACTTTGATCATTTCAAGTATGTGTAACATACATTAGTGTAGATGGTAAGGAACTAGAGGAGCATGTGTGTATATATATGTATATACAAACTTGTGTAGGATTATCAGGTTTTCGGGTTTGGATATCAAATTCGAAACTGAATCCGATAATTTTTTGGATCTATTTCTGTGATCCAAATCCAAAGTTGGACATCATCTTCCAAATCAGCAAAGCCATTTGCAAGAAGCCGATAGACTATTTTGCGAACAAAGAAAGGAAGAAAACAACTTAAATAAAACGCCACATGTTTCATCATATCATGTTCTTATTTTCATGTTCCCTTTAACATTCATAAAGTTTTCATGCATCTACCAAGAAATGTCCCACTAAACTACTGGAACAAACTCTTGCATGTTGGAAACCATTCTGAAATAGATATCATACACTTGTAACAATCATACAACAATGACGAACATTAGCAACAATCAAACGGCAACCGGTGATCTGAGTTGACTGATGGCTTCCTTAATCTTCAGCATGGCTGCTTCAAGGGTTGACAGAGATGCTGCGTATGAGATACGTATGCATTTGTCATCACCGAATGCATCTCCGGGAACAAGAGCGACCTGTACATGAAGAACAAACATGAGCAAATAAAGCCGGTTTCAGGGTTTTGATGTCAATCGATCATATACCTGTGCCTTCTCCAAGAGGTAGCGGCAAAGGGAGTCAGATCCATCAATGATACCAAAGCCTTCGGCTTCAGACCCGTAATAAGAGCTGAAATCAAGAAACAAATAGAATGCACCCTGCAAGTTGCACAACATGGTTTTCATTAGTAAAATGAAATCGTATGTTCCGTGGATTCCAATAAGATTGAGAGGTTGATAGTTTACCTGAGGTTTTGATATTTTGACACCTTCCAATTCTCCGAAAGCTTTTCACTAGGAAGTCTCGGCGATCTTGGAAAGCCTTCACCATTTTAGCGACAGTCTCTCCACCTGCATAGCCAAGGCCGAGCGCCGCCACGCCTGCTTTCTGTGAAATGCTACTAGCACCTGATGTAAACTGCAGTCAAATGATTCATGAGTTAATCTGCATCAGCTATATACGGAATACACAGGAAGGAGAAGAAAAAGAATAGAACAAACAATAACAACAACAACAACAACAAGAAACAGAACGGGCACAATGTTATGTTCTACTTGTTCAATTAGGCAGACATTGTGATGTAATGTACCTGGCTTTGGATCTTCCCACATGCTGTGACAAAGTGTTTAGGGCCTGCAATGTATCCAAGTCTCCAACCAGTCATTGCAAAAGCCTGCACCAAAAAATTTGCGATGATTTGATGCTTTCATGTTCAATTAATGTATTATTTGATGGTCTATCAGTCAAAGATTACCTTAGAGAAGCCATTCACAGTTAAAGTTCTCTCCCACATGCCTGGCAATGACGCAAAGCTTGTGTGCTTCGCTGGTTGGTAAATAATATGTTCATAGATCTCATCCGATAGCACCTAAAAGGAAAAATAAATAAATATTATTATTAAACCAAACACAATTTTGGTGAAGAATGCAGCTAGTTCATGTTTACAAGCTCACCAGTAGCCTCGGATGCTTCCTCACAATATCGGCAATCTGGTCAAGCAGTTCCTTCGGATAAACTGACCCGGTAGGATTTGATGGAGAACAAAGAATCAGCAACCTTGACTTCTCATTGAGCATCGAAGCAAGGTTTTCTGGTTTTAGAAGGAAGTTATCTGATATATCAGTAGGAAGAATAACCGGTGTTGCATCAGCCAACCTAGCCATTTCTGGATAGCTGACCCAAAATGGTGCTGGAATTAAAACCTGAATATACAATCCAGTTCAAAGAAAATCAATATCACAACCTTATTATTAAAAGCAGTAGAAATTCAAATTCAGAAGTTATGAAAGAATTAATATATACTGTGAACTTTAAGCAACAGGAAACAACAAACTTTCGTCAAACCATCGATGAAGAATTCAGTCTTGCTTACATTGGTTAATTTAGAAAGAATGAGTTTGAATATATAAACTAGGTTTCTCATCTCATTAGCTTATGCTCTTGGCTTGAATTGAGCCCAAGTAATATGTTTGGTTTACATCTAGCATCATATCAGAGTCCTCGATTCATTTAGTTTGATTCAGTACTGGTTTGTTTGCACAATGACTAGTTAAAATAGACTAGCACAAATCAAAAAGGCATGTAAATAGATTAGCACATATAAAGAAGACGTGTTAGAGCAAGTAATAGTCCCACTCGGATAATTTGAAAAATATGAATTTGAATATTTAACCATAAGCTTTTGGATTAAATTAGACTCACAAAATATATTTTGTTTGCATCTAGCAAATCCCATTTTGGTTATACATGCTCATCTAGAAAAGTTCAACATAGTTGTATATGCATGAAAGGCTTTACCTCATCCCCTGGCGAACAAACAGCAACCACGGCCTGCATGATAGCCTGCTTCGCTCCATTGCTAACCACAATCTGATCAGGTGTATAATCCAATCCATTCTCCTCTACTCACCAATTAAGAAGAACAAAACAGAAACTTTCATTCAGTGATCTAGACAGACTAACACAAACCAAATTATCAACAAAAAACAGAAGACACTAACCCTTCAGCTTATGACAAATTGCCTGCCTGAGTTCCTGAGTCCCTGCATTTGGAGTGTACCTCGTATAACCATCTCGTATTGCCTTCATTCCAGCCTTTGACAATCAATAACTCAACAAATTAGAACACAAGCAAACATCCAAATTCTTAGTAGAACCTTAAACTCAACAACTTAGAACAGAAGCCAAAGTCTCATTTTCAAACAATAGATTGAGTGATCCTTGACCTAATTATAGCATTCCACTGATGATTCAAATTGATAAGTAAAATTTCAAACTCTTTTTTTTCCTCCCAAATGGTAACAAACAAAGAGTAATCTGGGAATCAAATCATGCAATACCTCAGCAATGACTTCCGGAGTATCAAAGTCTCATTTTTAAACAATAAATTGAGTGGTCCTTGATCTAATTATAGCATTTCACTGATGATTCAAACTTATGGATAAAAATTCAAGCTTTATCTTTTTTCTTTTTTTTCAAATGGTATCAAACGAAGAGAAATCTGAGAATCAAATGAATCAATAATACCTCAGCAATGACTTCCGGAGTATCAAAATCAGGCTCACCAGCAGCCAATCTAATCACAGGCACACCAGATTGCACAAGCGATGTGGCAAGATCAGTAATAGCAACAGTCTTCGAAGGCTTGACCGAGTTAACTCTAGGGCTAATGGAAGGATCCACGGCCGCCTCCGATCTCACCTTCAAAGACCAGCTCTTCTCGCTCCATGCCCTACAACAACAACAACAATCAATCAATCAATCACAAACTCTTTAAAAAAAAAAACTCAAATCATAACCAATAAAGTTCAAAGATCCGAACTTTGCCATAGAAATCGACAAGACTTTTGAGAAGCTGGATTTTGGCAACGATTTGTGAGGAATGAGAAGAGAGGAAGATGATGATATGGAGATTGATTCCATTAAGAATCAGAGAGATTGACGCGAAAAAGTTGGCAACTTGAGATTGGAATTGCCAATGGGATTTCGATTCTTTTTAAGGACATGTTGCTCACCAAACCCTACAACAACCCCATGCCATGCTCAGCATTTTCCTCCCACCAACCCTCTTTTTTCTTTGTTTGATGTTCTTTTTCCCTTTCTTTGGTGGTGTTTGTTTGGATGTTGGTTTTTGAGTCATATGTAATTTGAGTTATTGAGTTTTCTAAAATCCAGTGTTTGGTTTATAGAATTTTAAAAATTAATATAACTCATATTACATCTAATGAGAGATTTGGTTTTAGTCCAAATTGGACATAAAACCAAATCTCTTATCTTTAAATTTTTTTAAATACAAAACTTGTGACTTATATGTGACCAATTAAAAAAAAACAAATATAATTAAACATTTATATATATATATATATATTTGTGGGGTGAAAAATTATAAAATTTAATAATAAATTTAATCATTACTTTGATAATTAATTTAATAATAAAACTAAGAGTTAAAATGATATAATTAAAATCATTAATAACATCTTGTTATAAACAAATATTTTTTTAATGGATGCCTACTGTAGTAATATCACTATAGCAGACGATGTACTGTAGTATCATCTAGAAAACACTGTAGCAGACGCAACACTGTAGCAGCCACCGGTACTGTTACTATTCCACCAACCAGGGTATTTTGGACCGTCGGATCAAATCGATCATGGCCGTTCATTCAACTCTTGTAACCCTATAAATACCTCCTCATTTGTATAATTTGTGAGATAGAGAAGAGAAGGAAAAGAGAAATAAAAGAAGAAAAAAGAAGAAGAAGTTAATTCTTCAGGGTTTTTTGGGTTTTTGAAAAATGGCAAATATTGCAAAAAGAGAATTCGAGGCCTTTCAAATCTCGGGGAGCAATTATATATTCTGGAGTCTCGATATCAAGCTCCATCTGAAAACAAGAAACCTGAGTAAAACTATTGAGGTTAATAACAATGAGCCTAGTGATAATAAGGCGAAGCCCTTAATATTTATAAGGCATCATATTGATGATGGCCTGAAGAATGAATACTTGACCATTGAGGATCCACATGAATTGTGGTTATCCCTGAAAGAAAGATTTGAGCATCTCAGAATGGTCTACTTGCCCAAAGCACGTAATGATTGGTCAAAGCCCTCGTGTTTCAAGATTTTAAAAAGCTGACGAATATAATTCGAGCTATTTAAAAATTGTTTCAGACTACGCTCTGGAGAAATAGTGATGAAGGAATGATGCTCGAGAAAAACATTTACAACATTTCACGCACGTAAAATGTTATATTACAACAACAATATAGAGAAAAAGAATTTTACAAAAATTCTCCGAATTAATTTCTTGTCTCGTTGTGGCGGAGCAAAACAATGAATTGTTGATGCAGAATCATCAATCTCGACCATCTGGATCAGCACCACTGTCATAAATTAATTTTGGGCAAAGAAGATGGCGTGGTCGCGGTGCTAGTTTTAAAAACCGCGGTAGACGAGGAAATTATGGTGGTCGAGGACTACGCGGTCGTGGTGGGGGCCGAAATAATATCGGACCACGCGATAACAGAATTGATATACATCAACAAAAACAACAAAGCCACAAGATGGGATCAGAGACAAATAAGGATACATACTATCGTTGTGGCCTGGAAGGTCATTGGTCCAGAATTTGCAGGACCCCTAAACATTTTGTCCATCTTTACCAAGAATCACTTAAAAATAAGAAAGGTAAAGATATTGAGACAAATTTTGCTGACAACCCCATAGTTGATCCAATAGAGACTAATTCTATAAATAATTTAAATGTAAATGAAAATACATATTTAGATATGTCAGATTTCCTTATAGACTAGTTTGTAATATATCTTTATGTTTTTATTAAATTATGTTTTTTTCTTTTTGTTTTATTAGAATATGGTCGATGATGAATGCATTATTGATTACGGGACAACGCATACTATTTTGACAAGAAAAAAATATTTTATATCCTTATCAATGAGAAAAGGCATGTATAGCCACAATAGCGAGGGTCATCGGACCGGTTGAAGGTTCTGAGAAGCAGCGATTGATGTTGCTAAATGGAACATCCTTGCGGATGAAAAAAATGCTCTCTATTCCCCTAAATCTAGGAGGAACCTTTTTAAGCTTTTAAAGATATACGTCTCAATGGATATCATTTAGAGACGGTTGATAAGGAAGGAAAAGAATATCTTTATGTTACACAAGTTATTTCATGCCAAAAACGTGTACTTGAAAGCTTTCCCTGTATATTCTCAGGATTATATTTTACACGTATTAAAGTGATGGAATCACATACGAGTATTAACTCCCGAAAGGTTAATGACCCAGAGATATTTAAAATATGGCATGAAAAGACTTGGACATCCCGGGTACTATTATGTTGCGCTGGGATTATTACTAGTTCTCATGGACACCCATCGAAGGATTATAAAAATCCTAACACATAATGAATATGAATGTTCAAAGATGCTCAATGGGAAAAGCTAATAACCGGACCTTCTATAACTAAGGTGATCGGTGAATCTCCTAAATTTTTTTAGAAAGAATACAAAGGAGACATATGTGGACCAATACATCCATCATGTGGACCATTTAGGTTTTTTTATGGTTGTAATCGATCGATCGACTAGATGGTCCCATGTTTCACTGCCTCATAAGGAATGTAGCATTTGCAAGGTTATTGGCACAAATTATTAGGCTTAAAGCATAATTTCCAGATTATCCCATAAAGACAATTCGCTCTTGATAATCTCTGGTGAATTTTTCATCAAAAATCATTTTATGATTATTGTATGGCGATTGGAATACATGTTGAGCATCCAAGAGGCTCATGTACATACCCAAAATGGGTCTGGCGAGTCATTAATTAAAAGACTCCAGATTATTGTCGTCCAATGTTATTAAGGGACTGAAACCGCCTACAAGTGCGTGGGGGCATACTATTTTGCATGTCTGCGACTTTTAATACTGGATCCCGACCCATCTGCATGTAATTCATATTCACCACACCAACTTGTTATGGGTAAAGAGCCCCGATATTTCATATATAAGAATATTTGGTTATGCGAAAGATATGTGCCAATACCACCACCAAATCGATACAAAAATGGGTCCACAACGCAGACTTTGTATATATGTTGGTTATGATTCCCCTTCAATTATACGATATTTAGAACCATTAACGGGGGAAGTATTTACTGCAAAATTTTCAGATTACCATTTTGATGAATCTGTCTTCCCCTGCATTAGGGGAGAAATGATTACTCAAAATGAGCCAAAAAGTAAATTGATTGAATGCATCACGATTACATACATATGATCCTCGTATCAATAAATGTGAACTTGAAGTTCAAAGGATCATTAAATTGCAAAAATATTGCAAATGAAATACCGATGCATTCATCGATACTAAAATGGTAACTAAATCATATATACCACCGCCAATGCTCTCGCAAGAATTGAGATTCCTAAGAATCCATTGAAAGAAAAATCAAGTAGAAAAATAAACCACGACAAAAACGTGGAAGACTAATTGGTGCCAAAGATTCGACTCCTAGAAAAAGGAAGCGTAAAAATAAAGATAAGGATCTCCCATGTGAAAAAGGGAGAGGAAATTATAAAACCCTCATAACAAGTTAATGAAGAATCAATGGGGGATGATATTTATGAAAATGTTGAAAATTCAATTTGCTATGTAGATGATGGTTAAAAGATTGAATCGGCATGAGACCGAAAATAAATGATATATTCATCTACAATGTGGCTACGAGATATAGAAAATAAATACTGATAATGATCCGAAAGTCACGATCCATTGAAGAATGTCGACAAAAGAAAATGATTGGCCAAAATGGAAAAGAAGCTATCCAGGTGAGCTAAATTCCCTATCAAAACGTGAGGTGTTTGGGACCGATAGTGCCAACACCGGAAGGGATAAAAACCAGTCGGTTATAAATGGGTGTTTGTGAGAAAAAGAAATTAAAAATAATCAAATTATGAGATACAAAGCAAGACTGGTTGCTCGAGGTTTTTTTCTCAAATGCACGGTATTGATTATGAAGAGACATACTCTCCAGTAATGGATGGAATTACTTTTTCGATTTTTTTAATTGCCATGGCGAGAAGTAATAAATTAGATATGCAGATTGATGGATGTTGTCACAGCATATATGTATGGATTACTTGAAAATGACATATATATGAAAAATCCACGAAGGATATAGAAAAAAACAAACATTACAAATAATCATCATTTATACTCTATTAAATTACGAGAGATCTCTTTATGGGTTAAAAACAATCTGGACGGATGTGGTATAACCGTCTCAGTGAATATCTTATAAAAGAAGGGTACCAAAATGATAGTGTATGTCCATGTGTGTTTATTAAAAAGTTATACTAACGGTTTTTGTTGTGATAGCGAGTATATGTGGATGATTTAAATCTTGTAGGCACTCCTTCCGAAATCAGAATCGCAGACATCATATTTGAGAAAAAGAATTTGAAATGAAAGATTTAGGGAAAGACCAAATTCGCCTAGTATACAAATCGAGCACTTATCCTCAGGAATATTTGTGCATCAATCAACCTATAAAGAAAAGGTGCTGAAGAGATTCAATATGGAGAAGGTTTATCCACTCGAGTACGCCCTAATGGTCGTCCGAACTCTTGATGTTCGAGAAAGATCCATTTCGCCCTACTCGGAAGAAGGAGAGATCATTCTTGGTCCGGAAACTCCATATTTAAGTGCAATCGGTGCATTAAATGTACCTTGCAAATAATACCGGACTAGATATAGCTTTTGCGAGAAATCTTCTAGCAAGATACGCTTCTACACCGACACGAAGACACTGGAAAGGAGTAAAAGATGTGCTACGTTATTTACGAGGAACTACAGATATGGGTTTATTCTATCGACAAGAATCTTCATCCAACCTCACGTGTTTTTGCTAATGCTGGGTATCCGTCCCGATCCTCACAAAGGGCGATCTCGGGACTCGGATACATGTTTTCTTATAATGATACGACTATCTCATGGCGTTCCACAAAAACAAACTCTTACAGACTACTTCATCAAATCATGTCGAAATTCTAGCTCTCCATGAAGCAAGTCGTGAATGCCAATGGTTACGATCTATGATTGGGCATATCAGATCATCCCCGCAAATTACCATCGAGAATAACAAATGCTACGATGAATTTATGAAGACAACGGTGCTTGTATTTCTCAAATACAAGGAGGTTATATTAAAGGTGATGAACGAAACATATATCACCAAAATTTTTCTACACTCATGATCTCCAGAAAGAAGGCGTTATAGAAGTTCAAAAGATTCAATCCAGTGAGAATCAAGCTGATCTATTCACAAAATCACTTCCTAAGTGCATTCACCAAAGACTTATATACAAAATCGGGATGAGAAGACTTAAGGATGTAAGTATTTCTAATATAAGTTAAAAGTTATTTATTTGAGGGGGAGACTGTACTCTTTTTCCCTTCGCCAAGGTTTTTGTCCCAATGGGTTTTTCCGAGGCAAGGTTTTTAATGAGGCAGTAACCCCCAAATGTACCAAGGATAGTGTACTCTTTTTCCTTAGCTAGGTTTTTATCCCACTAGGTTTTTCCTAGCAAGGTTTTAACGAGGCATATCCTTTGGTCATAGGCATCCAAGGGAGAGTGTTATAAACAAATATTTTTTTAATGGATGCCTACTGTAGCAATATCATTGTAGCGGACGGGGGTACTGTAGTATCATCTAGAAAACACTGTAGCAGCCGCCATGTGGTACTGTAGTAGCCGTCGGTACTGTTACTATTCCACCAACCAGGGTATTTTGGACCATCGGATCAAATCGATCATGGTCGTTCATTCAACTCTTGTAACCCTATAAATACTCCCACTCATTTGTATAATTTGTGAGATAGAGAAGAGAAGGAAAAGAGAGAAATAAAAGAAGAAAGAAGAAAAGAAGTTAATTGTTCAGGGTTTTTTGGGTTTTTGGTAAATACTCAGCTCTCTATTCTTATAACTATCTTTACATTTATAACATATATTCTTAACACATCTAAAATTATATGAAAAGTTTAAAATACTTATTTTATTGGGTTAAAAATTAAATTTAAAAATTATAAAATATAATAAAATATATAAATAAATATACTAATAAATTTAATAACTAATTTAATAATAAAATTAATAGTTGAAATTAATTAATACGGTACTTAAAATCATTAAAATATTTATAATGTAAAAAAATTTCTAATTTTAAATTTATAAATATCTCTTATCAAATACAAAATCCTATAATACAGCATGTATAATATATCTAACAAAACATTAAATTTAACTGCACTGTATTATAAAATCCATGGATTTTCACTTACATTATAACTAGAAATCCACTATATTTACAGTTACACTAAACCAAACGCCGAGAATGTTTATATTTAAACCCTTGTAAAACTTTGAAATTATTTTCACTTTTTTTATTTTTAATTTTTAATTTTAATTTTTTTAAGAAAAATAAATTTTTATAATGTTGAGATTTTGAGATGCAGTCATCTCGATTTTATCAAATATCAATACTTTTAATTTCTTGATACCATTGTAAGTGTTTACGTTAACTGTTTCACAAAGAATAAGAAAAATAATTGAATTAAAAATTTTATAAATATTTAGTTTACATTTTACCATCTCAACCTCTGGTCATTGTGAGTTATGTATTTACTAAGATGATAGTGATAGAGAATAATTTATTTAAATAAATTGATATGGTTTGAAAATTCACATTTAAATTAAGTATTTGGATTAATAATTTGGACATAGAAAACTTTTAGAGTTGGAGAGGGACGCAAGGAGTAATTTTTTAAGTGTTTTAATTTCTGAATTATTATCATTACAAATAATAATAATAATAATAATAATAATAATAATAATAATAATAATATAAAATGATGCATAAATAACCATATGCAAAAATCTAAATTCTTTGTGGTATATATAAAACGAGAACCAAAGAATAACTTCACTATTTTTGATGTGCAGAAATTGCTTTTAAAAAAAAAAAAAAATTATTTCGTTGCTTATGTTCTCAACAGTAATTTTTAAGTTTTTTAGTGTGGTAAAAAGTAACTAATAACTATCTCAAATTAATCCGTCATTTACTCATGATTCAAAGTTGTGTTTCATTGAAAATTCTGGCAAACGTAATGTTAGGTTTCATAGAAAGTTTCATTGATTTCAATCCTTGACAATAACCAATTAGAGACAAACAGTGCAAAATATTCTAATGAAGATTCAAAGAGTTTCAGTACAAAGTATGATATTCAAACATCAAATATTCTGAGGAAAAATGAATCTTTGTAAACATTATTTTTGTATTTGATCTCTAATTTCTGCAAAATCTTGGATACAACAGTGTAACAACGCTTGATTTGAAGACGATAAAGTTGCAGGAATGGAATTTCAACTTGATGTCCCTTCAACCTTCGATGATTGATGAGCAGCTTCTAAACATTCTTTAGCTCTGTGGACTTTGGATTGAAGATAAAAACTTCCATTTTTTTCGTTGTTCTCAGATAAGTTATTGTATTTCTGCAAATTTGAAGCTGTAAGTAAATGGTGAAACCGATAAGAAATGGCATCCAGAGAATAATAATGGTAATAATAAACCTGCAGGATTTCATCCCATGAAGATTGCTCGCTGATCCCCAGAATCTGCCTGGCTTCTTCTTCAGTCATTGTTTTCCTCATTTCGACTGATGTTTTGTATCGTTTCCTTCGTAACACCAGTTTTATTTGCATCTGCAAATGATTTATTAAAGATGAACAAAGAAATCAAATTGAGTAATTGACATGCATTTGATTTCGTTTGCAATTTCAAAAGTTAGCCACTTAGCCGTCATTCATTGAAAAACATAACATGAGCCAGTTTCTAGTCGTATAAAGGCATCAAATTTAGACTGGTCTTGTTTGCATCTACATAATTTATTAAAGATGACAAAGCCATGGAATTGACTAATGAACACGCATTTGATTTCGTTTGCAACTTCAAAACTTAAATAGATGTCATTTTATAAAAATAGCAATACAAGATTGTATCAAAGTTAGTATAAAAAAGAGAAAAGTAAATTTGATCAATTTCATGAACACAATTTCCTTGCAAATAAAAGAATGCTCCAAACATTCAGCTATAACATAACATCATCACCCAAAGAAGAGTCACATGATTTATAAATGATGGACAAAGCAATGGAATTAAGTAATGGACACACATTTTTTTTATTTAATTTGCAACTTCAAAACTTAGATGTCATTCAATGAAAATAGCAACAAGACGGTATCAAATTTAGTATAACGAAAAGAAAGTAAATACGATCATATTATGAAAACGATTTCCTTGCGAATAAAACAAGAATAACCAAAAGAAGTATCACACATGAACAAGTGGCACATAAACAACAAGAAATAATAAAGCTTTACTAAATAATACATACATGAACAGAATAGTGACGATCGATCGCTCGGTTACTTACTTTCTATAGCTTTACGGTATGCTTGCACTACAGCCCTTCCTAGTACTCCAGATCCCATTACAAGCAAGTTTGCGATTATCCTCGCGGCCTGAATTAACAAAGAGAGAAAAACAACCAGAAAAAATTTCAAACAAAATAAAGCCACACACAAGGAATTCTAACAAAAGCATCAAGCATCACTATGAAACATAACATCATGAACAAAGTAAATAAAAAATTGGTATGCATTTCATAAGCATCACAGGAAATTAAACAAAACAAACAAACATTCCAAGATAAGCAAATCAATCCATTCTCACCATGCATCTAGTGATTTCATTTTTCATAACAAAGTAGGAGAAATATTTTAAAATCCAAGCTTCTCACATAACTCAAAGGATATCATATGCAACAGTGAATGATTAACAATACAACAACTATGAGCATTGTAGTCAAGTTTTCAAATTTATCAAATTTTTTCTCTGATTCTCATCACAAAGACAATCAAAATACACTCTTGAACAAAATTGAAAGAGAAAAAAAGCGCACCATTTTGGGTTCTGTGAATCAATGGATTGAAACTCTTGCAAAGAGCCGTGCGGAGATGGATGGAGAACGAAATAGAAACCCTAATTTGAGAATTTTCCGAGATTTTTCCAGCAGAGCTGAGAAAAAGGTTGCACCTTTGCCTAGAGATGTGTGTTTATTATTTTTTGGGATTTGGAAAAGTTGATAAGAATTTCAAACTTTTTGAGGGGGCAAAACGTAAAGAACGCCTTGAAATTTTCCTAAACTCCAAGCAACGTTCTTTCTCCATTGTTCTTCTCATCGATGGAGGATCTCAGATCCGCTCTGAAGGAGCACGCGGATCTCGCAGCGCATCTCTTCGAGAAGTTCTCCAACGAGCTCCGCACTGGATTCCAGCCGGCGTACGAGAACTTTATCGGTTTCTTTCACGCCATTGATTGGAAGGTCCCTCCTTTGGCTCCCTCTCCTTATCTTTGATTTTTTTTGTTTTTCATTGTTTTGGAAATGGATCAAATTGCAGGAGCCTTGGTTGGTGTGCTTGATTGCTTTTCATGTTACTTTGATGCTGGTGGTCATCTTGTCCAGGAGAAGGATCAATTTTCAGCTCTGCTTGTTCTTTCTGGCATGTGAGTTTCTTTGAATTTAGATGGATCTTTTTTTTTTTCTCAATTCCTTATCTATGTTGAAAGATTGATTGATGCTATGCATCAGCACTGCTTTTTAAAACAATTGCAGTAGTTCAAGAGCGCAGAGCATGATAAAGATTTGATTTTTGACGTGACAAAAGTTCAATGATGTTTTAGGTTAAAATATAGTTCTTATGCTCTATGCATTGCTTGATGAATGGATGATACTAGTCCGAAAGCATATATATTGTTTCGGTTTTGATTTTTTTTTTATTTTTTTTTATTTTTTTTGTTAATGTGCGAAAAGTTTAGTTTTTTAGGTTAAAAGATAGTTCAATTTTTGATGTTCTGTTAATATACTCCTTATTCTATGATATTGATGCTATGAATGCTTAATGAACGGAAAATACTAGTCCAAAAGCACATAGGATGATTAGGACCATGTTTCAATTTTGTTGATAGAACTTCGATTTTTTAAGTTAAGAGATTGTCAGATTGTTTATGTTTTGGTAATCTATTCCTTATTCCATGAAAACCATGTTGATAGACTGATTGATACCACGCATTGCTGCTTGCTAAAGGAACAACACATTTCCAAAAGAACTTAGCATGATCCTGTTTTGATCTTTTGTGTTAGAAATTCAGTTTTGATCTTTGGATTAATCAAAGCGGGTATGATGTTCTCAACTTTGAAACATCAACAACTGATGATAATAGTGCCATCTCCTTGCTCATGACCATGGTATGCTGCAAACAGTCTGATGAATCCTAAGAGCAGTTCATCCGGTCAAACTTTATATTCTCAATGACTTTGTGTTCTGTAGGACTATTTGGGTGAGCTAGATGCCAAATCAATAATAAATTGGGGAGTTTAAAGAGATACTTCAGCTATACTCTATAGATGCTCATAAACACTGTCCTAGTATCCAAATTGGTTTGCTTCCATCTGAATATTCCTGTAAATTATCTAAAGAATGAACCTTTATAGTATTTCATTTAAGATAGACATAAACTTTCAGTTTCGTGAGAAGGAGTACTAGTATTCTTCTATCGAATGTATGGCAAATCATGTTCATATGATCACCGTAACATGGTTTTTAAATGATTTATTCAGGATTAAATAGTTCAATCTCGACACTCATCTTGCTCAAGTAGGAATTGTTTAGGATGGTTTCATATTTTTTATTAATTTTTACTTTCTCAGTATATGTACAAGTGAAATGATTCATCGGAATTTTGCTTTGGACTTCATGCAGTTTCCGGAGTGTATCTTGCTGAAAAGATAAACAGCCTATTGGGGAAAAACTGGGAGAAATTTGCAGGCCAGAACTATTTTGATCCTAACGGATTGTTCATCTCCGTCCTCTGGTCTGGACCTCTTCTCATTGCAACGATCATTATTCTGGTCGGTAACCAAACCGCTTCCCCTTCATCTTCAATCTCATTTATCTGTTCATCCTTGCGACTCAAGCTCGTAATTTTCAGGTGAACACACTGCTAACATTGTGCCAACTCATCGTGAAGTGGAAAAGAGCAGAACTCCGGCACAGAGCTCGTCTTTCCCGCAAACAAGACTAGCATTTCATTTTTTTTCCCCCTGTTTTAGAACTTGTTAAACTCCGAGTATTGTATTAAGAATTCATCAGTTTACTCATTTTATATAGAATGTTTCTGGGAATGCCTTCCTGAATTTGAATGGGAATTTTTCTTTCATTAAATGTGAAATTCCAAAATTAGAGTAAAGACTATGACCAAATATTAAATATGACAAATAAGGAATTATCTTAGATTTATTAATATAAATTTTCAGCAGATAACCGCTCTTTTTTTTATTTTTTTTTTTAAAAAAAAGTAGCCGTTGGGTTTCTCCTAACGGTCATCTCCTTCAAAGCCACAGCTTGAAAACCAAACGCTCTCAACTCCAAACCAAAAGCTCTAAGAAAAACAGCAAAGATCTTCGGGAACAATGGAAAGGAAAGAGATCAAGATCCCAGTTTTCTCAGTGTTGAAGAAAGGCAGCATCTTGAAGAACATCATCCTCAACAGCCCTTTGCCGGAGATCCAAGAAGACGATGAAAGGATCCTCATTGGCCGGCATCCAGATTGCCACATTGTTCTTGATCACCCTAGCATCAGCCGGTTTCATCTCGAGGTCCAGGTGAAGCCTTTCTTGCAGAAGCTCTTCGTCGTTGATCAATCTTCAGGTATCTTCTTAAGATTTCTCTTTTGATCTTTTGATCGATCTTTTGATTTTTTGTTCTTGTTTGCAGTTCATGGGACTTGGGTTTCTGGGGCAAAGATTGATCCTTGTGTTCCAGTGGAACTAGTGGAAGGGGATACGTTGAGGTTTGGGGCATCTACTAGGGTTTATAGACTGCATTGGGTGCTGCAAAGGGATGCTCTGGAGATGGGGAACCCATTGGAGGCGTTGATTGAGGAGAAAGAAGATGCTCATCAGGCAAGATTTTGGCTTCATGCCCTAATTCCTCTGTTGTTTTTATTGAGAAATTTTGGATCTAGGTTTTGATTTCTGCTGCTGTTCTTCTTAATTTTTGGAGGAAAATTTGGATTCATGCCCTAATCCTGTTCTTTTGATTGAGAAATTTTGGATCCTGGTTTTGATTTCTGCTGCTGTTCTTCTTGATTTTTGGATTTTACTTGACAGGATGAAGGGTTAGGGAACCCGAAGGAGAGATGGGTTGCTGAGATCCCTTCTGCACCACCATTGCCAGAATCCGTCAACTCTGAGACTATTGACAAACTCTTTTTGAAGGAATTGGAAGTGAATGAGAATTTGACTGCTGAGATGCCATTGGTTAAGGATGCTCGAAGTTCATCCAGCCTTTTGTCGAGAAGAAAAAAGTCTGTTGGATTACTCTGCATTCCGAATGGGAGGAATGAAGATGTGATGAAGGAGAAACATTGCCATGTTCTTTCTGCCGATGTTGATGGGAATGATGTAAATGATTGCATCATTAGTTCTCGGGGGATCTCAGAGGGTCAAACTGCGGAAGAGAAGTTTGATTATGGCATGGATGATGTAGCACTAGAAGTGTCTTATGATCAGATGTTTCAGGAAAGTCTTGTGCTAAGGTCATCTTCAAATTGGAGTGGATATTTGAATGTTGTGGATGATAAATACTGTTTGGGTGGAGAGGTTGTTGATATTGTGAAACAAGAGCAATGTATTTTGGATGATTGCAAGAATGCTGCTGAAGAAGAAGAAGAAGAAGAAGCATTTGTTTCAGATAAGGAGAATATGACACCAGTTGTTTCTAATGGCCAGAGATCACTGAAAACTCGATTTGGAGTACAGAGATCACCTTTCAAAGCCATTGCAGCTTTGAACCTTGAAGATGAGTTTCTTTCAGATGGAGAATTGAAGCCAGTTCTAGACCAACCTATCTTGAAGAATTGGGAGAACCCTAATGGAGAAGAAGTAGAAGAGGAAGAAGAAGTAGCATTTGTTTCAGATAAGGAGAATGTGACACCAATTGTTTCTACTGGTCAGAGAAAGACTCGATTTGGACTGCAGAGATCGCCTACTGAACCCATTGCAGCTTTGAACCTTGAAGATGAGTTTCTTTCAGATGGAGAATTGAAGCCAGTTCTAGAACAACCTATCTTGAAGAATTGGGAGAACCCTAACGGAGAAGAAGTAGAAGAGGGAGAAGAAGTAGCATTTGTTTTGGATAAGGAGAATATGACACCAATTGTTTCTACTGGCCAGAAATCACAGACTCAATTTGGAGTACAGAGCTCGCCTACCAAAGCCATTGCAGCTTTGAAACTTGAAGATGAGTTTCTTTCGTATGGCAAGTTAAAGCCAAAACAATCTGTTTTGCAGGAATGCATGAAAGTCTTAGAAGAAAAACAGGAGACAATTGTTTTGGATAAAGAGAACATGACACCAGTTGAAACCCATGAGCGAAGATCGGAAAAGAGCTGCATGAAAATCCAGAAATCATCATCAAATGCCATAGCAACTTTGAATGTGGTAGTAGATTCACCGTATCCCGATCGAGAGAACTGGACTCCTGAAATCACTAAAGACCTGAAACTGAAGAATTATACATCAGAAAATATTTTGAGTAGAAATTCAGAAACTGCATTTTCTGATAAAGAGAACTGGACACCCAAAGTTTCCAGAGGTCAAAAATCAAAGAGAAGGGCAGAAAAATTCACAATGGCTGACAATGAGGAACCAGCATCTGGCTCAAATAAGGAGAATTTAACACCTGACAGTTCAAGAGCTCTGAAGTCAAGGAAAAGTCTATCAAGAAGCCACACAAAAATTGAAGAACAAATCATGAAGAAACGCTTAGAGAGGATTCCCTTCCAGTCCCTGTTGGAAAATTCTCCAATGAAGACTAGCAGTTCTGTTAGCAATAACCAAAGGGATGCAAACAAAACTGTAAACCCTCCTTTAAGCTCTAAACAAAGTTATGGAACCTCTGGGGATGACGATCAAAGCATCAGAACTTTGGTAAGTTTGAAGCATAGTGTTTTTTCTTGAGTCCTTTCACAACAATTATGTTCAAATCTGTTTTCATTGCATTGCAGAACCAATCAGTGGATCAAATGCACAATGTGGGACATGAGAAGAAGAAATGGAACATTGTAGCGGATGCAAGTTGCTTCCTTACTGAAGAGTCAAGAAGATCATTGCAGCTACTTGAAGGACTAAAAGGAACACATCTTATTATCCCAATGATGGGTAATATAGAATGAATCCTTACACTTGAATTCCTTTGAATTCCTTATTCTCTCTTACATAATTTTTTGGTATGATTTCAGTTATCAGAGAACTGGATTGTATGAAACAGCACGAGCGATGGTACCAAAAGACGCCAAAGGCTTCTTCAGCATTGCAATGGATAAAGGACTGCATGGTGCGGACAAGTTGGTGGATTCATGTCCAGAATTCATCAGAGACTTTGCCTGTTCCGCCAACTCCTCCGGCATCACCTAGATTACAGTTCACTGAAAATTCAATGGCATTCTCTGTGTTCGGTGGCCTTACGGAGATTCTTTCTCCGACAGCAGAAGACCACATCCTTGACTGCGCTCTTCTATTTAAAAGGATAAAAACAGATGGACATCTCGTCCTCTTATCGAACAACACAACTCTTAAAATCAAAGCAATGGCAGAGGTAATTCAATTTCTGTGTTATCAGTCAGAATTAAATCAACATGGTTGTTTGTCCAATAAATGAAACTTGTTTTTGGGTTGGTTTCAGGGTTTGCTGTGTGAGACCCCAGTAGAATTCCGCGAGAGTCTTGTGAATCCTTTTTCGAAGAGGTTTTTGTGGGTCGATAGCAGCCCGAGAGGATCAACCTGGTCGTTATCTGAGGAGATGAGTTTTACTCAGAACTATTATGATCAACTGCCAAATACAAGGAAGGTGAACATGGCAGCTGAGAATGCAAAAGGATTGAAACTCATCTTACTTCACAATTCTCACTATAGGCAAGCCAACTCAGTCAAGTAAAATAATAGTTGGATTGATGCATTTAGATATATGTTTTGAGTTTCTTTCCTGGTTTGCAAATTCCTATTTCTAGAACATCAATGTTCAAGTTTCTTTTTTTCTAGAAACTGTCTTTTTCATTTATAAGATTTTCATTCCTGTTTCCTTCACCTAATTCAGCGAATCTGACTCTTAACAATCATCATACCAAGTTTGAATAATGCTCATATTTTTTAATGTGAGAAATTGTGACACCCTCATTAATCAAGATTCCTCTTGTTACATGTGTGTGTGTATATATATATAATATTATTGAGATGTTGCCTTCCCACTCACCAATGCAAAAACAAAAATCAATGTGATTAAATAAAGTGGTTGGAGTGTGAACATTAGCTGTAGGACAGTTAAGCTCTGTGGACTTGAGAGTTTTTTAAAATTTAAACACCGATGAAACTACCACAACAACATGCATAGATATATTGCCTTGTTTGCTATCTGCTGCAAAAACTATTTCTTTAAAATAAATGATCAGATTTACAGATAAGGGAAACTATTTTCATGCATTAGTTCCAAAAATCAGGGAAGAGTCATAGACTTGAGAGTTTTATAAATTTAAAACATCTATGAAACTTTTACAACAACATGCATAGATATATTATTATTGCTTTGTTAGCTATCTGCTGCAAAAACTATTTCTTTGAAATAAATGATCAGATCTACAGATAAGGCTATTTTCATGCATTAGTTCAAAAAATCGGGGAAGAGTCATAGAAGCAAACTGAAGCTCTTATTGATAATCAATCTTACATAACATACATGATAGACAATAGGAAGAACTGAACTAGAAGAAGTACATGAAATGATTAACGGACAGAAAAAGTAAGGTTTTTTTTTAATGGAGAAAGTGAAGTGATTAGGATCCATTTCTGTTAACATAGTTGTAAGATCCAGGGAGAATGGAGAATGAACTTTCAGAAACTTCAAATGGGGGGCGAGAAAAATCATCCAGACTGCCAAAGTTGCATGAGTCGAAAAATTCATAGGCGAGAAAAAACCACGGTCATCATCATCACCTTTAATATCAAGAAGGCCAACATCATCTGAAGCACTCCCAAAGTTGAATCCAATGCTTCCTCCATTCATCAAATCATTGTTATGAACTTGATCCAACACCACTGATACTTTAGCGTCATCCACCGGAGGAAGAGCTGGTGTGTGGCCTTGGAAGAGTGCGACATGGCCAAACAACTTGTCTTTTCTAGAGAACGTAGTACCGCAAGAACAAAGCCATTTGTCCCGTCCGCAATGCTTCTCGTGAGTTTTCAGGTCAGCGATGACGGAGAATTTCTTTCTGTTGCATCTGCTACATGTATAGCTCTTGTCGCAGTGGCTCCTCTTGTAATGGTTCTTGACACAAAGGATCGTCTTCAGAGGTTGGAACTTCTTGTGTTCCTTGTTCCTCTTGCAACCGATAAATGGACAAGAGTACCTTTTGATCGGAACCGGTTCAGAGCTAATTTCCTTGCTAGGCTTCGCAAGAGCAGCAGGAGTCTTGTACTCGTCTCCATGGCCTCTCATGTGCATTCTCAAGTTTGCATCCCGCTTGAATCCCTTTCCGCATATCAAGCAAAAGTGAGTGTGTGGAGCTAAGATCTCTTCCTTCTCAAGCTGCAAAACCTCATACGAACCGGGTGGAAGGTTATCTCCGTCCACGGCATCATCTTCAGCGAGAACAGAGTCAGCCCCTTCTCCCCCGCAACCATTCACATATTTCATCAGATCATCACCTTCATCCCTGGCATTGCTAAAACCTTTGATCAGCTCTTCATACTCAGAAGCCTTAGTGCTATCCGATGACGGGATATCACTACCGATCAAACTCCCATTGTTGTTCGGCAGGCTTGAATTCTTGAAGGAAGGAAGAAGAGTTCCGGCAGTGGAGATGAGCTGAATTATGATGCTAGTAAGGTCGGCGGTGACCAGCTGCTGTTGAGCAGCAAACTGGCTTCCTTCCCGGCCGATCATTGATCGAACAACTTCCTGAACTTGATGAATCTTCTGTTCAAGGAATGAGAGGTTGTTCAGCATCACCCTTGGATCCCAATCAAGAACTTGCTGCTGATCCTTCTTCTTGATGTCATGATAAGATTGAAGGGATTGAATGCCTAAATTTGGTTGATAAGCATGAAAGGATTGGTTGGTTCTGGTCTCAAAACAAAGATTTGAGGGGCCAAATTGAGTGGTGGTGAATGAAATGTTTGGATTGGGATTGAGATTGAGATTTGATGGGGATGATGATTCAGGAGGAGTCATCAGTGAACTGGATGAAGCTTTTAATGGAGAAGATTCAGAAAGCCCTCTTTTCTTGAGATCCATCTATGTCAAAACCCTAAGAAAAGAAATCCAGAACCGAAACCCTAAAAATTGGAACTTTCACTCATTTCCAGTCAAATCAAGAGGATCCCAAAGCTCTAATCTTCAATACAACAAGAAAATCAAACACAAAAGCAGAGATTTCAAACAGCAACAAATCAGAAACCCTAAAAATCCCAACTTTTTTCAAGATTCCATCAAACCAAAAGCAAAAGCACCAACTGAGAATTAGATTAAGAAAACATCAAAAAAATAAAAAACCAACGATCTTACACAATTGGAGAAGAACAAGAAGGAGAAGGAGAACTCACAGTCATGAATTCCAAGCAGCAAAATGGAACAAAAACTCTTCCTTTGATCCATTATTTGAGAAATCAGAGCTCCTTCCTTAGTCTCCGTATTTGACTTTCTCCCATCTTTCTTCCCTCCACATGACCTCACAAAAAATAATAAAAATAAATAATAATTTAATTTTTTTTTAAAAAAAAACACCTTTTTTTTACTTCCTTTCCTTTTCTTTCTTCCCATTTTCCTTCAATTAAAAAAAAAATATTTTTTTATTCCAATAATTCCCCACAAAAAAACAACACCACACTAAATCACTCAACAATCTAACCAACCAATCAAAACACTAAAAAAAAATCAAAACTTTGAACACTCTCCTTCACTCTTTATCACACCCACTCTTACATCCAAACAACCCCTTCATCTCCTTCCAAACTCCTCTCTTCCTTTTCTTCTTTACCTTCTCCATCTCCATCTTCATCTCCTCCTCTTCCTCCATTATTATCACCTTCTTCTTCCTCTCCTTCTCACTACTACTCAACTCATCTCCATTAATCAGCACCTCTCTTATCCTCATCTGCCCAATAAACAACACTTGAGCTACAAACCTCATTGGCAACCTCTCATTCTGTGCAGCATGGACACAAGCCTCTTCAGACATTCTCCTGCAACTCAACACTCTGCAAACCTCCTCCCTCTCCCTCTCAGTCAAATCCCCATGAGCATCCAAGTATATATCCACTGCTCTATAAACTCCATCATAACACCTCCCCAAAGGATCCAACAACACTCTCATTCTATCCATAAACCCCACAAACTCATCCTTCTCCAAACTACCTTCTCTTGCCATCTCTCCTGCATACTCCTCCATGATCTCAATCACAAACTCTGCTTCTTTTGCATTTGATTCAGTTTCACAGCATGCAATGAAGTAACCGAGTATTTCTCTTCATGCACTCTATGTCATGGGTTAGAAGATCTTCAATAGTGACTTCAGTGAGTTGCATGGCTATCATAGACTCAAGCCCATGAATGCATGTCTTATTTGCATGCACGTCAATGGCTGCACGTAGAATTTGGAGGAGATTTGATGCATGTATTGATCCTCTCTTGTTTGGTATTAAAGCCACAATTGATTCAATGATCTTCTTGCTTTTGCTTCTCTCATAAATTGAGGTTGTTTCTTGACAAGCTTTGCTGGCGTATCGAAAAAGACAGTGGCCGATATGATCAGGTGGGATGCCGGAAAGTGATAAGCAAGTGATTGCAAGCTCAAAGAGAGGGAGAGAAAGGCTTGTGATGTCTTCATTGGAGGAGGAAGAGGAGGAGGAGGAGAGAGAAGAGTCTCCGGCAAGCCAAAGGCTTGGTATCAACCGGATAAGGTGTATCGAGAAGGCTAGGATCAGCGAAGGCCTTGCTGGAGATGGAATTAAGGCAGGCATCAATGAGGCCAAGCTTTTGCGCATGGGAGATCAGTGGTTCAGTGGACTTGAAGGCTTTGATGGTGGAGTTCCAGTTTGGGAGGATTTGAGAGGAGAAGGAGGAGAGAGTGAATTTGAGGAGGTTGTTGGGGCTGTGATCTTCAGTCATGGAGAGGAATGCAGCAAGGCATGCAACTGGAATGATGTTGTCGGAGGTGAGAGGTGGTGGGTGGTTGTAGGAGAAGATGGCAACAAGTCTGAAGGCTTCGACGGCGACGGTGGCCGGAATGTCGGTGAAGATGGAGAGGTCTATGTAGTTGTTTGTTTGTAAGAGTTTGGATAGTGTTGCTGATCTTGATGACATGCATTCCTGTTTTTATTATTATGATTAGTGATTCATACGTAGAGATGTTGTTTTTTTTTCTAAAAATTAATTTTTGCAAGAAAATTATAAAAATAATAATAATTAAAGTAATGTGGTATGTTACCTTGTTAAGATGGAAGGAGACGTCATGGATTCGGATATGGACGTCTGGTGGAGGTGCAGAACTTGAGAGCCTGGAATGGAAAACAATGAAAACAATGAAAAAAAATTTAATAAGTTTATGTGTTTGTAGGAAAAGATTAAGAAGATGATACCATGGGAGTTGTGTAGACATGGAGATTTTTCTTTTGTTTTCTCTTTGATGCTTTCTCTGCAATATGGAGTGTTCTTTCTTTGTTTAATTATTTATTTTTTTTTTTTTGAGTTTTGAAAGATGAGAATTATGAGGATGGGCTGAGAAAAGATAGGATGAAATCCTAACTGTTTAGATAATTTTTTTTTGTTTGTGATCTCATAGTCTAACAAGATCTAACAACTGAAACCAAACAGAATGATTCAAAAGTTAATTAATTAATATTCTGAGCTCATTAAAGATGAGTTATTATTAGATAATACAAAACTATATAAGAAGTCACCACAATACACATATGAGGGTGACAAAGAATGGTCTTTTGAATCTATCTTCCTGAAAACCATGAAGCTGGAAGGACATTTTTAAGCTTCCTTCTGAAGATGATGAGGATGAGAGAACCAACCAGAGGACAAGTTGAGATGATGGCAATGTATGCAAGTAGCCACATTGATTTGTTGCTCTGCCGAGATAGCTGGTTTATTGACCTCTTCAGCCTAGTAGTAATTTCGTCGTCTTTAAGACTTTCAGTGGAGTTGTTGTCTTGTGAACTCTGGCCAGGATGATGTTGTGTGGACTCTGCCGGTGGTTTGTCGGTGTCAATCTCATCCTTTTGAGCTGCAACAACCATACCGTCGTCGGCAAGGCTGATATATGGGCTCTTGTCAATTGAAGATTGCAGTGATGTATGCGGGCCGAGATCTTGTGTCTGCATCAAAAGGAAGCTCATCAAAGTTCAGTATTTGGAGTTCTGAAGAAATCATATTTTTAAGTGTTCTGATCATAAACAATAATACCTTTCTTGGTTTGTGAGTGATGGAACTAGAGTGGAGAACGGCAAGGAACTCAGCTACAGCTCCTACCCACCTGTAAACAACACTGGATTTGAGGTTGTTCTTTATCGACAAAAAGATCGTTATTTAGTGGGTGAGTTTGAAAATTACCATAATTTAGTAGCAGTGATCCCTTGGAAAAATCCAAGGTGTCCTCCATGTGCAGTGGTGGCCAATACAATGTTGTGATTTGCCCTGAGAGATCAAAGGAAGAAAAATATTGGAACCAAAACCAAGTAAGAAGAATACAAGATGATTTGAATGGTGATTTTTGAACCTGCATTCATCCCAGGGAATTGCTTCCCTTGTACAAACTGGATCATCCAAAGCACTGAGACATAATAAGGGCACTGACACATTTCCAACAACTTGAGCACTGCTGCAGTGGCGGTAATATGTATCAACAGTCTGACAAATGTTGGTGTCATTCAAGTTAGCTCATCTTACAATAACAAAATAATAACGTCAGATGAGATAACTATACCTCAAAATTAGCAACAATTCGAGTTGCATGGTGGTCAAAGTCCCTTACAGTGCGTGACTGGTCAAAAGTAAAAAGAAGAATAAACAATTAGTTTGGAGAATGATGTTCCACCTTGTATTACACACGTCCAGAGTAAATAAAAAGGTGTATGAGCAATCAGGGTAGAAAACTGGCATCATCCAAATGTCATAGTTATGTAGAGAACAAAGTCCAAAAGCTCCAAAAGAACAGATAAAGATGATATGCCAATTTCGTATTTATGGAGAAAGATGACGCATTATGGCTGTTTTCTAGCTTTCGTTCAGAATTCTAATTCAACATTAACCCACTACTTCAGTTTCATCAAATTAGTAACAAACAGCCTAGTGTGACTGAATTATTTTTTGTTATGAATTTGAGGACAGGATGTGCACCGTTGAGAACCAAGGCATGACAAAAAAATAAAAAGGACCGAGTAGACTATAAGTCTTACAAAGCAATTCCTCAATGATTGCATCCTACAATCAGGAATGTTTCCTGATTGTTGATGCACGAGATAATCACGTCAAGACACTCAAATACTTACATAAAAGATTCCAGTTAATGCAGAGACAAAAAACCCCATAGATGTGGTACGTACCTTCTGAATCCCTTCCCAGTTTGCAAGTCGAGTCAAAAGAGGCTGATGTCTGAAAAATGACAATGTCCAAAAGTATCATCAAATGATGTATCAAAGAAGTAAATGGGCAGTTCATGCTAGAGGATGGCACTAACAATATTTACTTGAGGTTCAACTCAAATAACAGAAACAGTCTGCTAGATAAGATGGTTCTAGAGACGTACTGTTTAGCATAACCTAGAAGACCAATTGCAAGGGCTCTGTCATACAATCGTTGCACAAGCTTACGATTAATGAACCTGTCACAAATCTACAAACTGGGTGTCAAATGTCAATAATTTTCCAAATAGCAATTCTTACAAACACTGACAAACTCAGCATCCAAAATAAAAAAAGACTCCAAACTAATGACAAAGATTTATATTAGACCTAACAAAGCAGTTAGTTAGAATCAGATGTCATGCCAATTATGGTGGCTCACAAATATTGAATAAATAGCTTACATGATTAGAAAGAAGTCCAGTGCTGAAAAGGAATGACACAAAAATTAAGTGAAAAACTAGGCTAAAGAAGAAATTGATACTGGGCTAATAGAACCAAGCAAGCAGCTCATCTGGAAGTCAGGAAGAAACAGAGAAAGATAGGTTAGGCAATGCATTTAGATGGAAATAGCAACAATGAGATCTACCTAGTGTGATGCCAGATGCCAATTATTAAATCAAAAGCCAAATTATGAATTGAGAACTCAGGAAGCAAAGCGTATGAAAAATGTAACATATCTGCAATAACTGAAAGGGAAAATTCAACTAAAAATACAAAAAAAAAAAAATTAATTAAATTAGAGAAAGATCTATATCTAAAACTTGTTTGATGACACAGAACATGTAATAATAAACTGAACAGAGGATCAATTGCAATTGCCTTGCTTATTGAAAAAACCGTGCCATCTTGATCCCTAGTAAAGTTGTTAATTTACTAACCACTAGATCCCATGGAGAGCAAACAGAAACAGCACCGGCAACAGGAGTGCTCTCCCCCTCTTCTGCGAGATACTTAACCTAAAATCCAATATCCAAATGATCATGAGAAGCTAAAAAAAGCCCATTATTCAATATACCAATCACAATTCTCTGACAATCAAATAGGGCTGCTCAATGGATATAGTAAATGATATTATATCATTACCAATATATTGGCACCAATGCTTGTCCCTACAGCAAATAGAGGAGCCTTTGGATGTTCATGATTAAGGTTGTTCACAACTTCCCTCAAATCTTCAGTCCATCCAGCATTATAAAGGCAGTCAGACTGCATGAATTGGCATAGAAAGCAGAAAACTTAGCAATAATTGAACTATTGCTGGTTATTTAGATAAAAATCATAATCAACCTGTGAGAACATCTGAATTAAGAGACATGTTTTACAGATGCAGAGGTGGGAATTGGACACATTAAGACTAAAACATAGTCAGTAAAGGTAAAACAACAAGGTTATGGTAACATGCACTTTAAAATATTGAAGATCTCGTCCTCCAATAAATATTCATGAATTGATATCATTTCTTGCGCACAAAGGAAGATGTCGAATGCTTCATACAATTAATGGAGAAGAGCCTTCAATGGGCAAAGGACACAATATATAGTTGTTCAGGATAAGTTCTTGACCTTTCGCATTCAGAAACTATAGTACAAACTCTACCACAAAAAAACCTTAATCAAATCGCATTCAGTGAAACTAAATCATGATATAAGGTAAGATGCCAGAAAAAGTAAGGCCACTGACAGTTATGGAGACACCACCCAAACCCCGATGGTTGCTAACAACAACATGCCATCCTTGCTTTGCCACTGTGTGAGCAAGATGTTTTATATACTGCAAAACATATTGATTAACACAAACCAAATCAGCAAAAGACAGAATCAGTTTCCCATGTAAAAACAAAAACAAAACTACGCCACACACAAATGACCAGCATGAATCAACAGTTCTGAACCATTAGACACTACAAGCTTTGTATGAAATAATTAATTGTAACATATATTCAAGGAAATGGAGACTCTTCATCACTGCACAGTGAATAAAAGGTATAACAGTTTCTAAATTATTGCATATGCTCGTTCCTCAAGCATAAACAAAATGAGACCATGTTCAATTGTTTTTTTCTTCCAATATATGCCATGCTTTATAATCGATTATCACGGATATAAATTCCTACAAAGAATACTCAGCAAAAGTTACACACATGTTCTTTATTTAAAAAATTTTTAAAAAAAGTTATGCACATGTGACAACACCAGCTTACAGCAAGTTAGAAATATCAATTTTAAATAGGCTCAGATATCCATGTCTGGTAGACAGGAGATGACGAGTACAATGGCATATGCCTTGAGGTTTCTAGATCACACTAGAACTTCTACCAAGCAGGATTGTCAAACTCCCAACATTGATTTTTGGGGTAAGTTTTTTGATATTGCACCAACTATGAACATTTTTCACTATGGAATTCAAACCTCAATTTAAATCAAAATGATTACTCAACTTCAATTTTGTTTCACCAAAGGATTATCCGACAGATTCTGGCATATTTTTGATGATGTAACGTCAGAAATTATTTATCAGCAGATGATATAGAATTATAAGCTGAACAGCGTGTCATATATATGATGACAAAAAATTTCCAGTATATACATCATAAAAAAATAGTTTAGAATCTCGCAACTAACCACTCGGTGAAAAAAATTAAAACTGGGTAACCATTTTGATTCAAATTGAAGTTTGAACCCAAAATGAAAAAGAATCATAGTTTGGAGCCCTATCAAAAAATTTACCCGCACTTATCTTGATTTAAGAGCAAAACATAACATGGTAGATCAAGGCACTTGCATACTCAACATGTACACTCGCTCGTTTAATTTGGCACATATTCAACTTATTTGCTTATATCAACCAAGGTTTACGAATTCTAAACAGGATAAACTCAATAGGCTAAATTGTAGAGGTTAAAGAAAAACTTACAGCAGAAGCAGAATCACTAGTGAGTCCAGGTACTACAACCATAATAGGTGTTGTATCATCTTTAGAAATGCCCCCATCAGTGTGGAGAGAATAACCTTTTGCTGTAAGAATACACATTCTAGTAAGCACCCAAGATTTCAAAACTTATATACTAACATTAAAAAAAAGGATATACTATACTAATTAAGTTAAGTAATCTCATGACCATATAAAAACAATGTCAACTATAACTTAAGCAGGAAGTATATTATGTCCGACAAAGATCTAAGGGATTGCAAAACACAAGGCAAAGCCCAACAACAGTATCAAGATTTGTATTTAAACAAATAGATAGCGACAGAATATGTTAAAATAATGATTCTCGACTCATGCTATTCTAGACACAAAATAAGCCAATATGAGAATTAATATGGCCATTTAATTGCTCCAAGAAAAAAAAGAAAGAAAAAGGAAGGAGCACAAGTTGCATGGAGTGCCAACTTTTGAGTTTACTAATGAGACAATTTATAATCCTCTGGGGAGTGACAAAATGACACTGGGCAGGGCAGGAAGCATCAACAGAGAAAGACTTTAAAGGTCTAACCTAGTTTATGCAATACATGGCAAAACTGTGATTGGTAGATATAAAAATCATGATTCTTTTAAGTTTGGGTTGTGAGAAAAATCACGCCCCTCTAAACTACATCCCGTGACTTGCAACTGTATACATGAATCAATGGCATCCTTGATCAGGATTGCCATTGGAGCTACTAAAAGCAAACACACAACAGAAAAGACCACATTTGGCTATTGGACCTTACCATCTGAAGCAAGGATCCAATCCAAAGCAATTGTCCCGCCATCACGCACTGAGAACAACTGCCTGCAATGCAAACAAACGATCCATCAAAGTTCCACAAAAAGACATGAAGCCATTAACAAGATGAATGAATTATTCAACATATTAAAAAAAAAAAAAAAAAAACATTTTATCAAAATTAAAAATTGGGCGCCACTTTCCACCAAACTGAGAGACCTTCGGTAGCGGACAGCCGGTGGCCGACCAAAGAAATTCAGGAACGTGGTCTGAAAATGTGGACTCGAAAGCCACGGTGTGGGCAAATACCTAAACAAGAAAACCACCATCAAAACCCCAATCAAACAACAAGAAACCAAACAATCACAAAATCAAAAGGCCGAAATCACACCTCCCGTGAAGAATCCGGCACTTAGAGACCACATCGTGATATAACTCACACGGACTTCCATACGTGAGCACCACCGCATCGCCGCGAAGCCCGCGAACGAGATCTCGCAGGAAATGAAACTCAAGGAAGTCATACAAGAAGGCGACAACGAATACAAGCAAAGCAACAAGGTAATGGGCAGGCGGAACAGCAGCCGCGGCGAGGAGGAGGAGCTCGCCGGCGGAAGCCATGGATTCCGGCGATGAAGAGCAGTAAAAGCCCTCGCTTTTTCAATCAGTATTTATAAAAGCTCGGGGAGATCGGAGCGGGGAAGGGGTGGGTACGGTTTGGTCGGATCCGGTGTGTGGTTGACTATGAAATAGGATCTCAGGATAACTAATAAAATTCGTACACGTGTCTGAAAAGTTTACTGTGACGTGTATATTGACACGTGTATGTATTTGGTGAACCCTGTAGAAATGACTGTGTTTGTGGCCGAGTAGCAGCCACCCGGGCCGGCCTTCAACCATTGGGTGACGGTCGGTGAGGATGGAGGGAAAAAATGAGTAAATTATTTGCATATATATATATATATATAATGTCTTTTATGCCCCTTTGAATAGTTAGTATTTACCCATCATGTGTGACGCTAGGAAAAAGATGGCAAAGCTCATGGCCGGCAAAGTTCATCTAGCGGGAGAGATTAAATTCTCAAAAAAGTGGGAAAACTAAGTCAAGAAGAAAGCTTGAAAAAGAGATTTTCATGTCCACATATTCTAATATAATTTCTTCTTCTTTTCCTCATAACTCTTTCTTTGTTTTTAGAAAGAGGAGCGGGGCGAACCCACTCACACTAAAGACCCGAGACATACTACAGGCCCTCGGTGGAATAAATGGGGATGAGTCATGCTCACGCTAGTCTTTGAACCACCCATACATAACCACTATTCACAACTCCTGAAATGCTACCACCGGTAAATCGAACTCCTCACCACTTTGCGTGTCGATAGAGGCTCCAGTCTAGGTAGAGCTCTCTGTGTCTTTCTCGAGAGTAGTTCTTGCCAAATTTAGATATGAAATATGCCCATGTACTAAAACGCTCTTTGGTGTTTTCTTCATAGGGAAGAAGTGCTAGAGAGGGGTGCAGGCTGAAATCATCTGATTCATGAACTAATCGGCAGGGTTTTACTTATTTTTAAAAATAAATTGTAAGATTTAATTTAAAAGTGATGATTAATGTTTAAAAAATACCACAAACAAATTCGGATTAAATTTAACATTATCTCTTTGGGAATCATTAATTTCATCAAAAAAAAAATAACGGTGGGGATTGAAAAAAAAATAGTTTTTTCTATAAAAAAAAACTATTAAATATAGAAATGATTAATAAAAATATTTCAAATGAATTTTTAAAAAAAGTTTTTAACGTTTTCTCTAAACTATGGGGTTGCTCCTAATTTGGTCATTGAACTTCAAAAAATTTCAATTGCATCCCTAAACTATTTATTTTCTTCCAATCAAGTCCTTCAGGAGAACGGTGTTAATGGGATGCTCACGTGGCTAGTCAACTTTCCAGCTTCCCTTCACTTTTTTCTTTCACGTGTGCATATATTCCTTTTAAACTCTAATGCTTATCACCACTTCCCTTATCTCTACATTTTCTCCTACTCATCCTTTTCCATTTTCCTTCTTTCTAAGATCTTTAGCAACGAGGTTCTAAGAAAAAGCCTCAAAAATTCTATTGACAGAGCCAGGAACAACATCAAAGTAGAAAATGGTCCTAGCTTGAATCCTCAAGATATCACTCTCTCTCAGACTATGAGTGTTCCTGCTCTCCAAATCCACCACACCAACACTTCCACTTCCTACATAGTTATGTTCCAAAGATTATATTAAGATTCATTAATGAATATATATATATACATATATATATATATATATATATATATATATACATATATATATATATATATAAGTGTTTGTATGTATATACATACCGTTGGCAACAAAGAGAATGACTTCAGCATCAAGATGATGAGGCTTGAGAAAGGCTCTTGGTTTGAGATCGATAATTGAAACCCTGTAGTTACTAACCCCAACCAACAACTTGGACAGTTGATAGACATTTGGGAGGACTCTCAAGCTCCCATGCTCAATCCTGAGCCTTTGCACAAACCTCTCATTCCGGAAAACATAGTCTCTTTCTTCTCATTCTTCTTGATGATCATTTCCTCCACCATAATCAACTTGGCAACGTGTCTTGCATTTTTCCAGTCTAGACGTACTTTGATGTTGTTCCTTGCTCCATCAATGGCATTCTTGAAGCTTTTCCTTGAAACCTCATTGCTGAAGACCTCAGAAAGGAGAAAAATGAAGAGGTTGAGTAGGAGAAAAGGTAGGTTTTTTAGAAAGGTGGTCATTGATGTTATGCAAACGACTGCGTGGGCTTTGATGGTAGAGAGATGGAGAAGAGGAGAGTATTTATAGACAGATAGAGAAGAGATAAGGGAAGTTGTGATAAGCATTAGAGTTTAAACGGATATATGCACATGTGGAAGAAGAAAGTGAAGGAAAAGCTAGAAAGTTGACTCGCCACGTCAGCTTCCAGTTAACGTTGTTCACTAGAAGGACTTGATTGGAAGAAAATAAACAGTTTAGGATGCAATTGAAATTTTTTGAAGTTCAGTGACCAAATTGGGAACAACCCCATAGTTTAGGGACTATCTGGGTAGTAGTGAAAAGAATAAAGCTGTATTTTCATATTTAAGGACACCATTTAAACCTTGTATATATTTTAGAGCATAATAAGCCCACCCCAAATTCTATAGCCTTTTATCCTAATATAGACATTCATTCCAATTTGGTTCCTCAACATAGGATGAATATTCTAATCATGTATGTGGATTTGAAATACAGGATCTAATATAGATATTCATTACAAGTTAAATGTAAACTATGTTTTGTATTATGATAATTGTGCTTTTGAAGGAATTATATCCTAAAAAACTTTAGGATGTGCTTCCAATTTCGGTTGGATAGGATAATGAATAGATTAATAGTGAAATAGGTATGGACTTGCATGACTTTATATTTATCTGTTTATGACCAAACTATAAAGATTAATCTCAATTTTTTTGTTTTTTTTGTTTTTTAAAGGAAGGTTGTTGTTTATTATTATTACTAGCATGTCTTTCATGCTGAGCATATTAGACTCTTATCAAGCTTAATTTGGTTTTAAGAACAAAGTTTTATACACACCTTCAGACTATTTTTTTAATAAAGAAACTACATAATCAATTATCATTCATGTGATGTAGGGATGTGAGACTTGGCATAATTTTTTCCCAGTGAAGTTTGCATGTTTCTCATTTGCATATCATCTTTATTTGTTGATACAGGCTCCAACTGCTACAAATTCACACAAATATTGTTATATGGACTTGTTGAATTTCATCACAGATTTTTTATGAATTGATAATTTGAAAGTTATAGCATATCTTGATTTAGACATGTATGTGGTGGAATTAAACTGATCTAGATTTTTTGAGATGCCTTGAATTTACGTTGAATTGTCTTAAAGCAAATAAAAGCAATCTAGTTTTGATTGTTCAATACTTCAGTGGTAACTGGTAAGTTAAATTGAATTGAACAGCTCCTAAATTTTGTAAAAGCAAATAAAAGAAACCAATATCTATTTGTTCAATAGTTTACTTTTAATGGTAAGTTGAAAGCCTTGGCATGATTTAAATGTCGGCTTGATATGGTAAGGTGTTTTGTATACTTAGAATTTTTTTTGGGTATCTTGTTTTGATAACCTTATCTCATGGGAACTTATGTTGACCTTATTTTGCACTATGGAGGGAAGTGGAAGAGTGAGGACGAGATGGTGTATGAGGGTGGTCTGGTTGAAAAAGTTGCATCAGTAGATGTTGATTGCATGTCGTACTTCACATTGTGGGATTAATTTATCGATGTTAGGTGTGGAAGAGGAGAAAGGATGCAATTCAAAATTAATGGACTTTCTGGACATGACAGAATAGAGGAGGTTTTGAATGATGCTGATACAAGAAATATGGTGTATTACAAGAGTGGGTATGATAGTAGTATTGAAGTGTTTATGGTTGAGCATGACCCTCCAGTGGCTGTTTTACCCAGTGAATTAGATGGAAGTCAGGGTCAACAAAGCTATATGGTAATTGTAAGAACAATACAGAACTAGCTACAATAAAGAGCCGAGAAAAATGTTAACATGACCTATATGGTAATTGTTTTTCAGATGAGTCTTACCCACCATCTGGAAACTCAAGGGATGCAAAAATTAATGTCAATTCAGACTTCAACAATGCTATATGGTTATATGAAGATTTCGAGGGTGACGAGGATGGCTTCTTCAACAATGCGCAAAGTACTAATCATAAAGAAAATTCATCCCCAAATGTGAACATGGGAGGAACTACAGAAGTTGTTGAGAATGCAAGGCTACGAGAAGAAGAAATGGGTGAGTTTAATAAACCTACACAATATAAAGATGATTTGCATGGATTGCAGGGTTCGGATAATGAAAAAGGCCATCCTTATGTTGATTTCAATGAAAAGGAAGATGTAAAAAATCCACATTTCACTACAAGAAAGCGGACTTATAGCGGCGGAACAATTTGCCACTATAGGTCGGCGGATAGCCAATTAGCCACTAAATCCTTCATCACTATATTTGTTTTTTGCAACAAATTTACACTTTTGCTATTATTTTATCTGTTAGGATTGGAACTGCACAATGATATGTAGCGGCAAAAACGTTTTGCCGCTATAAATTTTATAATAGCTGAACATTTTGGCATCTATAAGTTCTATTGATTAGTTTAGTATCTCTATAGCGGCGGAACATTTTGCCACTATAAATTCTATAGTGACAGAACATTTCTGTCGCTATAAATCCTATAGATTTGTTTAGTATCTTATAGTGGTGGAAAGATCTACCGCTATAGGCCTTGTAAATTGAATAAATGCTTAATAGCTAGTCAAATATGTTTCTAATATATACAAACAAAGATATATATATATATATATATATATTTGAGACAACCTGATAGACAACATTAATATTTTAATTTATTAATCTCACACCATAAAAGTAATAAAAAAAAACTAAATAACAACCTTCAATATACATATTATAAGCAAACACACACTAACATACGGCCACACACATATTATTAGTCTCTCAGAACAACAAAGTATATATATATAGAGAGAGAGATATCAAGCGTATGAGGGTATGACAAACAGGGCTAACACTTCTGCTATAGTTTCACACACAAACATGATGAAGATTACTGAAGTTCCTACAATAATGAAAATTTGTAAGTTAGGAAAAAGCAATAACTAGTTAAACCATGAGAGCAACAAAGAGCATAAGAAATAGTCTAGTCCACTAAACCAGCTATATCCTTAACACTACATTAGTTAAGCTCCATGAGCATCCAAATAGCAATATTCAAGTATTCAACTTAAGAACAAACAGTTCATTAAACCATTCAATGAGAGCCTCCATATGAGAACCTATCTGCAACCTTATTTGTATTATATTGTTGTAATTCCACCATCCAATCAACACAAATTTCCTCAAAAACCACATCTTTACGGAAAAAAAACCCCCAATATTAAGGAACTTGGCCTACATGGCTTGGAATGCAACCTAAAAATTTGATTTAACATGACAAAAAATATTAAGGAATGCAAATAGTACCATTAGACGCCTTGGAGTCCAGCATGTAGACATTTCTCCATGCAGACACTTCTCTTGTTGTTTGATATATTAGACACTTGTAAGTTGTAACATGGAATGAAGAACAATGGCAGACTTCACTAATGATAAAAAAATTGATGAGAATGTAAATTCAAAATGAATGACTTCTGACACGTGCTCACGTTGCGTGTAACTGCAAGTATACGGTGTCGAAGTAATAAAAATACCCTGGTGAGTGGGTAGTTGAATCCACAGGGAACGAGAGTACTAGTAATAACTGATTCTTAGCTATTCAATCGGAATCAATGTAAGTGGTGAAATGAACTAATTGCAAAATAAGTCAAATAGCAAGTAAGAAGGCTCAAGATGAAGTAAAGGAGTTCTCAATCAATTAAAATGGGGTAATTAGGCAATGTTTCCCCTAGGATCTAACATAAAGCTCAGATTCGCTATATGTCTCTAAACCTAGTTCACAAGAGTCGAGGTTTTCCAAGAATACCGGTCCTTGTCTCCAAGCAACCGGTACTAGTCCTCTATAGGATTCCGGTGGAAAAATCGCTCAATCTCAACACCTCATATCCCATATGACAGCAAAAGGATCTAAGGAAACCTAAGAGTGAAACTGATTCCTAGAAGTAGATCCAACCCTAATTCCCGGCGAAGGATCCCTAACCCCCTACAAGGTCTCGGTGGAGAAATCTATCAATCTCACGCCTCACACCAAATATGGTTGCATAACATATAGGGAATATGGAGATAGGAAATACTCAATCAAAAGGGAAAGAGGACACTCCACTATCTCATAGCTCACTCTCTCAACCCTCTTCAACTTAGATGTTCTAACTCTAATAGAGACCTCTCACATCAAAGTAACACATAAAGCAATGTAAACAATGAAATTACAAGGTTGAAACTCAAATCAACTCGGATTAACTAAAGACAAAAGCAAATCAATACAAATAAAAGATCCTAGGGTTCACATGCCCTCTTAGCCTACTAGGGTTTAGCTCTCCATGAGGCAAGTTACAATACAATGTCTAATACAACAAAAATCAATGAAAACTATGAAGGAAAACCCCCTTGAATTCGTGGAGAGTGGCCTTGATGAGTAGTCCACCGTCTTGAAGAAATCTCCTCCGAAGCTAGGTCGCCGGTGGCTTCCTCTTGCTATGACGGAGAGAAGATCGATCAAAGTTGGTAATGGATTTCCTCTAACGTTGCCAAAGACCTCCTTCTTAACCCTAGCCGCCTTGCCTCCAAAGCGCTCGCCAAAAGCTCCGCAAAAAGTCTCTCAAAAATAGAGCAAACGGCCTATTTATAGCTCCAAATCGCGTCTATCGCGTGCCCTCACACGCCAATGTGGATTTTCCACGCGCCCGCGTGGGCTGCAGGAATTTTCATGCGGGCGCATGAACAACAATTTTGCTACAGTGCTACTACAGTAAAATTGCTACAGTATTTTCCCTACGTTACTTTGCTACAGTGAATTCCATAAACACGATCCAAACATTCTTCTCTTGAGGCCACATAATCGGACACACGATTATGTGATAGGCTATAAGACTTTTCTTCATCGACACATCTTGAAAGATCTTGAAATCCTCACAAAGAGAAGAAATGTGAAGATGTGACTGCCTTTGTGCCCTTCCAAACGGTGAATCGACTTGCATATCTATGGAAGTTGGCACACATCTCCTCATTCACAAATTCCTCTTGTGTTTTCGTCCTTGATTTGCGCAAGAACTCTCAACATAGTGCCTTAATAGCCTATCTTTGATTCTTTTTGCATTTCCAATGCATTCACAATCTATATGCATAAAAGAACACCCAATACACGATATGAGACATAAACCACATATAAAATGATACTCAATGCATGTAAAACACGTATAACAACATGTTCACTCAAGCACTTATCAATTTCCATGACCCTCACCAAAAAAATGGAGACAAATTAAACCAAAATTGCAATGGAAATATTTCTACAGAAATACAAAAGAATAATTTATTAAGTTAATGATTCATAGCCAAAGTGGAACATAATAGTTCCCTCTCTTGCGATAGTCAATATCTAGGGAATTGATTTCAAATTTTAAGCCAAGCTTGCTAAAAATAGTTGTTCTCATCATTGTCTAGTATAGAAATGTTTCATTAAAAAAATAACCGCATTAATTGCTGAAAATTTGCAACATCATCCTGCTTGCACGTACAAAAGAATAAATTATCCGGTATATTCATTCTAAAGAACAACATCAATACATTCACATGATTAGGCACATGCATAACTGTCTAAAATGATGTGTTATCTAGGATGTTGTTTTAATGTTGACTACAAACAAAATTATATTATGTTGTTCCATTAAGTCAAAGAACAAGAAATCTATTATAGAAATCAAAACCTAAATTTTCTCAATCACTGACCCTTTTCATTTCTTCGTTAATAGTTTTGGGATGATCCATGTGATTTACTTCAGAACAAACTCCTAATGGATGCCCGAGGGTTTCTCGAGTCTTAACCCAAAGTTGCGCATACTGGCAAGCTAGCCTGATGATGAGAAGATAAGAATGAAACATAAAACAAGTATATTGCAACACATTGAAGATCCGAATGCTCAGTGACACCAATAAAACCTCTAGAATCTAAGATATTGAAGGCATGAGATGTCTTTAGAAGCTTATCATACCTAATATATTGTAGAGTAAGTCAAAGGTAAGTTAAAATTATACCATAATCCTACATGACCAATGTTGGCATGCTGAAGATAATATGCACTAATTTCCTTTCTGCAAAGAAAACCGTGAATTTCTGCTTTTCAGTAAGCCAATGAGGCTATTAACTTTAGTATTTGACCTTGGTATGCTGAGTTTGACTCACCTATTATCGATGTATGTTCATTCGATTGTAGTTCACTTTGAAAATTGTAAGCTAGGAGCTTCCATGAGATTTGATGGAAGACATCGACTGTGCAGAGACAGAGGCAGTCAGGCTGTTAGGTTCTCTGTCAGTCAGGCTGTTAGGTAGTCAGACTGTGAGGAGACATGAATTGCAGAATTTGTCACCAAGTGACTGTGGCCAATTTTCTTCTTATGTGGTCAATATCTCCACTCCGAAGCTCCAGTCATTTCAGTACCACTGTTGTTGGGACACATATTTTCGCTTGAGAACTTGTGCACCATAAGCAAAGTGGAAATTGATGTCTTTGGAATGGCATATGCAACTGCATGTGCCAAAGAGCATGCCAACAAAATTGTTAAAATTCTCCATAGACTTCATAATGAGGCTCGGGGCTCAAAAGCAATGTTATTTTTAAGTATAAAGCCTCTAATTTGCTTAGATGGTTGTTTTCTAAAGACTTAAATGGGAGGGCATTTGTTGTGTGCAATAGCTAGGGACGTAAATGAGAATATGTTGCCTCTTGCAATTACATGTGTTGATGCTGAATGCAAGGAGTCATGGTCATGGTTTCTTAAAATTCTCTGTGAAGATTATGGAAGACAAGAGGATACTGGGTGGGTTTTCATGTCCGATCAACAAAAGGTAACATTAGACTGAAGTTATTTAATTGTTTAATTGTTCTGTTATGAGTATATTTTAATTGTTTAATTGTTTAATTGTGTTTTTGTGCCATATGTTATTTAGTTGTTCATATATTTATAGGGTGATTTAGGCTTCTATTGAGTTAATAATTTAATTAACATATGCCTTGCTTACCTTGTTTAATTGTGATTTTGTGTTGTATGTTATTTAGTTGTTCATATATTTATAGGGATGATTTAGGCACCTATTGAGTTAATTGTTTAATTGACATGTGTCTTGTTTAATTTACATGTACCTTGTTTAGTTATGCTTCTATGCCATAATTTATTTAGTTGTTTATGCATTTACAGGGACTAATACATACATTTAATGAGTTAATGCCTAATGTGGAGCATAGGTTTTGTGTTAAACACATGTATGAAAATTATAAGCAGAAATTCAAAGGGGTTGAGTATAAGAAATTGCTCTGGGCAACAACTTCTACTGGGACTGAGAGGCTTTTTGATAGACTTATGACAAGGATGAAGGAGTTTGATGAGGCTGCATATAAATGGATTATGCAACATGATTCCCACACATGGGCCAGGTGTTATTTCTTAACCAGTGCGAAGTCTAATGCTCTTCAAAATAATATATGTGAGTCATTTAACTCTAACATTAGCAAGGCAATGAGTTTGCCAATTTTGTCAATGTTTGAGTGGATTAGAAAGAAGCTTATGAAAAGGTTTTATGTGAAGCTAACTAGTATGCAAAAACATAAGGGTGATATTTGTCCTAACTATCAAGACATGTTAAAAAAGCTAAAGCTACAAAGTAGAAATTGTTTTTGTACACCTACTGGCCAGATGATGTATGAAGTTGATTTTTTTTTGGTACAACATCTGTTGTTAAGTTGGCTAACAGAACATGTAGTAGTAGGATGTGGGACATTATAGGAATTCCATGCAAATATGTCATAGCTGCTATTTACAGTAAGAGGGAGCAACCAGAGGCATATGTTTACCAATACTTCAGAAAAACAACTTATTTGGATGTATACAAACATTCAGTACAACCTGTTCCTAGCCAAGAAGCTTGGGAAACAACAGAGCTACCTGACATTCATCCATGGATTGTGAAGAAACCCCCAAGTAGGCCCAGGAGAAAAAGGATCAAAAATCCTGAAGAGTAGCGAAACCGTACAAGGTTTCTAGGGCAGGTGGTAATATGCTTTGTGGAAATTGTCATCAACCTGGGCATCATGCACGAGGATGTAAGGCCTCTGTTAGAGGAGAAACAAAATGGCAAAGAAGGGTTCGAATTCAAAAGGCTAAGCAAAGTGGAACATATATCCTAAGCCAGATATAAGTTCATATACTTTATAGTTTACTTTCTATTTGCTTACATAAATTCCAATTGTAATGAATAGTATATTGGGTTGTAGAGTCCACAAAAAAAGGAGGAAGAGCTAGCAACAACATAAATGCAGAGAAAGCACAAAACATACGAAAAGGTTCTACCTTCAGTATATAAAAGTCTAGTCAACAACATATCACCATAAACTCTAGACAAGATTAAGTATGCTTTTGATTTATTCCTTATCATTTTTCCCTTTTTTTATGGAAGTTGATGTTTTGATATAATTTTGTAAGGATCATGGAGAAAATTAGACTTGCACACCTTTAATTATGCTAGATTTTTTTCCTATAACTAGAGCTAGTTAGAAATGGTGCGCCAGTGGCAAACAAAACCTCAACATTACATGCGCACACCTTCTCAATTGTATAGAAGATGGTTATTCACAGTGCAATGGCACAAGGCCAGCCTATCCCACCATCAAGTTCCAACAATTTCAAAAGGGTCAGACAATTGGTAGAGTTTGCAGGTCAAGATGAATATGGACATTTACAAAAGAAGATGACAACCTAGGTTTTCTCATATTGTTTTGCATGACATTTTGGGATGTAAATGGTTGATAGGCAATACTTATGGGATGAAGATGGGCATTTTGGATGTAAGCATCTATTTTGGTCATGTTTTGCATATTGGATATAATATTTTGGATGTAAGTGACTATCTTGGTCATGTTCTGTATTTTGAAATGTAAATTCAGTAGTTGTTGTGATTTAGCATCAACAGACATGATATATTGTTTTTGGATTTAATCTGATTTACAACAATGTTCATGCTCTTTTTACCATGTGGATATATTAGATAGATCTAGATGTAACTTGTTACAAGTTTATGGTCTTTTAAGTTGTTTATGCTCTTTTACACATATTTGCATTTAATTGTAGTCCAATTTATAGTAATATTCATGATCTGTTAAGTTGGTTATGCTCTTTTAAATTCTTACAAATTTATTCTCTTATAAATTGTTTATGATCTTTTAAATTGTTTATGCTTTTTTTAAACATATAGAGATTTGATTGTTACTCCAATTTAGAGTAAAGTTCATGCTCATTAAGATTTTTTATGCTCTTTTAAATTGTCACAAGTTTATACAGATGGAAAGCCTTAAGGAAAAAAATTGAATAAATGCGTACACATTCTGACAAACAGTTGGAGATTTTAAAATTTATACACCAATCTCTTCACTTTTCAATATCATTACAATCCATACCATACAAGTTACGTTTAAGGGAAATATAATAGGGAATTTCAATTACCATTACAATCCATAATCAACCAAATACACCATCCTCTTCAATTTAACATACTTCATCCAAGAAGTTACTCCACCTACATCCAAAAATGGAAATAACTCACAAGTTTTAAGAACATCAAATAAAGCAAGTGACTCAAAAGCTATTTTGCTTTTCTTGCTAAGATGATTTTGTAAAGGGGTTTAACTCTTTCGGCTGAAAGAGATACCATTCAACATTAGGGTCTCCTCTTCTTGTTAAATCTTCTAGTTAAATGGAGAATTTTGTTGTTTAGACTTCGGTTGAAGAGGATACCACTCAAAAGTCAAGACTAGGGTTCAAAATAGCAAAAGGGGAATATTAACATAGGAACAAAAGAGAAAGAGATAAGCAATTTCATTCGATTGGAGAAGATGTTATTGTAAAAAACAGAAAGCCCTTTATGCCACATTAGCCAAGCTTTACGTGATTTGATGAAATTACCCCTACCAACTAAGCAAGGGATAACGTTGTTGACGGATTTTCCCTTTTTTAGTCAGTTGGGGAAACCACATAGATTAAAAGTGAAAAAAAAAACTATGTCCCTATTTTATAAAACTGGGAAACCACGAGGTTTATTTTTGAAAATTTTCCTACAAAGAAAAATACATACCTTGTGATTAATGATTTGAAGTCATGAAGGGCTACAAAAAAATTCACACCTTAGATAAATTATCAATGATTCTACTAAGTATTATATAACAATGTGTAGATCGGTTCTTCATTGATTAAGACATAGAGGTATGTGATTAAGACATAGAGGCATGTGATTAAGGCATAGGTACATGTGAACGAATAAAAAAATGACCCATTTAATGTGGCAAGTTTTTTTTATTGTTCCAATGAGCATGTTAACTTTATAAAAGTGACCTTATATATCTTTTCATGATGTTAGATGAATATGCTATGTACATCTAATATGTTATGTATGTATGTAATAGACTGAGTTGTAGTGGTTGGAAGCCTATGAGTGATTATATGCTAGGTTTTGGGGTAAAGTTACAGTAGATTATACTGTAGCACCGAATTTTGTAAGTGTTATATTTGATCTAGTTTAAGCTAGTTGAGACTGGCTTAATCAATCTTAGTTCAACTTGAGCTCATTTATCTTTAGTGGGTTGCAGAGCTACTTAGCTGAGGTTATTGAAGACAATTGGTTGGTTAAACTTTTTTAAGATGGGTTTCAACTAACTATAACTTCATCGCCTTTCATGCTTTGCATTTAGAGATAAGATGCATGTTATACTTGCTATTCAAGCTAAATCAGTAAGTCTCTCATTTATTTTCTTTTAGGTGGTGAGAACTTTAGCAAAGGCAAAACACCCATAGAGGAAATAGAAGATTTCTTCTATTTTTCTAGTCAGAAGCTTGTGAGTGAATTGTGTTTATTTTATCATACTTGCAAATTATGGTCTGTTATGACTTTGTTATATATAGATACTTATATAGCTATATATGCTATTTCTTTTATTGAGTATGGTTAAAATGCTATTTTGGTTCAAGTGAGTTCTTTATGACAATTTGAATATGCCTTGCTGATCATTATCAACCCTAACAAAGGCTTATTTATTACATTCTCTCTTGGTATTTTATATGAAATTCTTATGATTATTTGATGGTATGTTTTCAATATGGAAATGGGAATATGTGTGGGTGTGTGCATGGCACCAGGATCATGTTTCAAATTATCATTTGTATATATATTGTTTGTGATTGCATGATGATTTCACTAATGATGGGGAGTCTAGAGCTCTGCTTACTGTAATAGGTCCTCATGGTCCAGCTTATTGAGAAAAGGGTTAGGTGATTGGTATATTTGAACCCACTTACAAGGCCCAGAGAAAACCTAATAGGAAATACTGGTGGATACCTCTAGTAAAACTGAGACGCCATAATTTACCACATGTGTGGTCTTAGTGGCCAATGGCAAGGGCAACAACCATGGTGTTCCTGGACTTAGCCACAACCCTAGTGTTCATAAACTTAGCCGTGGGAAAATGTTCAAAGTCATTTTCAATTGCATGAAAATAAATGGTAATAACTTTATACTATGTTGTAAGCTCCACATGTCACACCCAGATCCAAAGCCAGGTACGTGGTGACTGTCATGATGTCTTGAAAAAGATGATGAACAAATTCATCACTTCAAGACCTTGCTAAGCTATTGATATCTTGTGAACCAATTTTTTGTAAAACAATAAAAAAGTGAAAAATATAGAGATTTTCTCAAACCATCGAGCTAACAAAGGTTTACACATTAAATCATTCATCTTTCACATGAAGTAGATAAACATACAAATTTTCAAATCATTCTTGTAGGTCCCCACTACAATACCAACAAAAGTTAACCTACAATGCATGCGAACCAAGATGTTGAAGAACTTAGCATATATATGTGTGTGTGTGTGTGTGTGTGTGTGTGTGTGTGTGTGTAGAGTAATTCTTCGTATAGGCCCTGTACTTTTCAAAACATAACCTTTTAATCATTTACTTTTTTCTGTTCCTTTCAGGTCCCTATACTATTTCAAGCATGCCTAATTGGTCCAAGACGAGACAACCATCATGTTTCCCATCAAATGATGCTGACGTGGCTTCCTTTACATCAGTTAAAAACTTAATCCTCACAGTTGGATTTTTTGTAATAGGTGAATACTGGAAAATAATAAAAACGTGAAAAAAGAAATATTAAAATAATCAAACAGTTCAAATCCAACTATATCATATATGAACCTGAATTTACTCTCTCCCTTTCTTCCCCAATCACCATCCTGATCATCTCCCATCCTCTTCTCCGACTAGCGTCCCCTTCCACCCCTTCCCCCCGATTAGCATTCCCCATTCCTCCCCTCCGACGAGCCTCTCCCTTTCTTCTTAGCATCATCCATTTCATTAATGTTTCCAACAAGCAATGCAACATTAATCCCATCACATTATCGGAATCCTATCATATACTAGCCGGAAATGCACCATGCCAACTCAACCAAATCAATTCATTTTTGAGGCATTACATTGTATTTTGATTTGCTCCTTTCAATCAAGAAAGTTATGTTTTGATTCAACATAATTTCATTGTAATACAAAATCAAGAACATTGCCAAAAAAAATCCAACTATATTATATTTGCATGTCTATGTATATCCCAATCCATACATTGCCATACATATAGGAATTATCCCAAAAAAAAAGCAGCAGTTAGCTGTGTTGGCAATTTTAAAATTACACAGCAATCATTGACACTCTCATAAACTGAGTACCAGTCACACATCCCATACATGACTATTCAAAAAAAATTTCATACAAACACATCAAGTAATTCAATTTTGAGGAAACCCTCTACTTGTTTCTTGTGCACAGCTTTGTTGTGTTGATAGCTCTGGCACCTCAAGTGCTATTGAGCTATGCTGGCATGTTGCTACTTTCTCAGAGAGTGCATACTGTGTAACTGTCATCCTATCTCATCTTGTATGCTAATCAGAAAGTAAGGAGCACAAATTAGTAGTATAGAGGTTGCAACATTTGCTAATTATTATTATTATTATTATTATTATTATTATTATTATTATTATTATTATTATTATTATATATATATATATATATATTACCATCAACTCATTAGCTGTAATGAAGGAGGAACCACATGGTGGCTCTCTCCCTACAATAAGTCCACCGCTATGGGAACCCTTAAAACATATAAAAATCACAAATCAGGAAGATAATCATCATTTGCAGTATTTTCCACACAATCAAGAAATTGAGAATTGAGAAATACAACTTACTCTTAAGATACTTATTCCACACATTATTTACCCTCCCCCATTTCCTTTTCCTCCGTTTGACTTGGTCTTCTTCCTTGATGGCTTTGCACCAGCAGCAGGTGCTAAAAGGCTGATGGGATTTTCACGGGGGACAAAATGCATTTGAGCAAGAGATGGCTTAGAGGCTCTTCAGAGGGGAGGAATGGGGAGGGTTGAACGAGGGGGTGAAAGGGGACACTCATCGGAGAAGAGGATGGAGATGATCGGGAAGGAGGTTGGGGGAGCAAGGGAGAAAAAGTAAAGTAGTTATGGTTCTTTCTAAATTTAGGTTCGGATATGATATAATTGGATCCGAACTATTTGATTATTTTAATATTTATTTTTATTTATTTTTTTATTATTTTTCTAATATTATTATTTTTCTATATTCACCTATTAGAAAAACCCAACTATGAGGATTAAGTTTTTAACCGATGTAAAGGAATCTACTTGTTGGCCACGTTAACATCATTAGATGGCAAACATGATGGCCGGCTCGTCTGGGATCAATTGGGAACATTTGAAATAATATAGGGACCTGAAAGGAGCTGAAAAAAGTACAAGGATCAAAATGTTATATTTTGAAATATACAAGGACTATATGGAGAATTACTCCATATATGTATATATATAATCCCGGATACTACTGAAAAATAGGAGTAACAAGAAAAAAATCATAAAATAATTGTGAAGGTTTGCCATAATTTAACCTAAACTTAGTATAACATAATTTAACAATGTTGGACAACTACAGTTCTGAAAGCATAGTGTACCACAATGTGTCAATCATTGAGATTATGGAAGGATAGAAATAACATTATGTATAAATATATGCTACATATGTGTCCGTGCTGGCGCGTTTTGACCCTTGTATGATCCATATGATCTATAGTTGGTAAAGAAAATTATATGGCAACAAATTTAAGAGCAACTTAAGTAGTAATATAATGTAATTTATTGAGTGCATAGGGTTTAATGTCCATTAAGGGCGTGTTTGGTTCGCAGTGAAGGCCGAAGTGACTGAAACGGTGAGTTCCACTTGACTTCCTTGTGTTTGGTTCACCAAAGTGGAAGCCGAAGTGAGGATTTGATGACTTCCAAACCCAGCCACTTCCCCATTTGACTTCGGAATAAAAAACCACGAAGTGGGATTTGAGGGATTTGAGTTCCCTCACATGGTGTCACGTGTGTGGCTTGGGATTACCTCCCGACTTTTCCCCTTCCCCAGATTCCACTTTGGCTCTCGTGCTAGGGTTTCCATCCTCTCCTTGCCATCTCGATCTCTCCGTCTCCTTCTTCACCCGATCGTCTCCATCTTCACCCGAGCGTCTCCGTCTTCACTCGAGCATCCACGTCTCTCTGTGGCCATCTACTTCGCCGGATCATCCTCGGGTGTTTCCCTTTTTTTTTTGTTCGTCATCCCTTCAGATCCAACTTGGTAGACATCTTTCCTCGAAAATGGGTTTGAATAATGGACCCACTTTTTTAAAAACACTCAATGGGTGGGTATCATCTATTTTTTATTTAATTAAAAAATGATGGACCCACTTTTTTAAATAATTTTGTTAATTCAATTTTTTAAAATTTTTATTTTTATCACCACAAATTAATTTTTTTTTTGACAAAGTCGACAAGCGCCGAATTAATTATTTTTTCAAAATAATAAATAATTTTTTATTATTCATATATTTTAATCATTTTAATTATTTATTTTGTAATATAATTCTTAAAAAATATTATTTTATTATTAATATTTAAGATTTTATTAAATAATTATAGTATGAGAGATAATTAATTTAATAAATATGAGTTTGATGGGTTGATTATGGTCCCATTTTATAATATAAGTATTATGATAAATAGTATAATGAGTGAGAGTTTAATAGATTGATGAGGTGGTATGATCATTAAACTCTAGCGATAGTCTAACGATTAGAGTTGCGCTAATGACAAAATTGAAATTTAAGTAATTAGTTGGGAATCATAACAAAAAATCATTAGTTAAAGAATAGTTTATTCAGGTAAAATATAAAACAATTAAAAAGTAGAGTGAAATAAAAAATAATTAAAATCATGCATAATTGTATCTCATTTAATATCACTTGTACAATACATGCATGAAAAAAAAGATAAAAAAAAAGAAAAGAAATCTAAGTCACATTTAGTTGGCTAAATATAATTTTACTAAATTAAATTTATTATGTAAATTCATTTCATGTCAACAACTCAACAATCAAGAACAAAGTGACGAAATCAAATGGTACATTGACTAAACAATTTTTTAGTACTTTATATATCTTTTTAATTTTCCATTTGTCTTCCAAATTATTTAATCACTAAATTAATATAAAATAATCAAAATTATTATACTATTATTATTAGAATTAAAATAATGGATAACTCCAAATTCTTAAACCTTCATGCGAGACTATTTTAGCCATATTGACATCATTAATCTTATATATGCAACTTTTTCAACTTTTTGAAGTTACAAAATTTATATTATTTTTATGTTTAAATAATTAAATAATTATTTTGTCAAATTTGCTTTGAATTATATAAAAAAACCAAGTAATGAAATTTGATTGTTTAATCATGTCGTTCATAATGGAAACACTGATATGAAAAATTAAAAGATAATTTAGTGGTAGTGCTGATTTCATTTCACCTTTTTTACTTAGTTTTTCATGTTAATTTAAATTATATATGTAATTTTATTTTATCTTAGTTTTAAAATATAAATGGATGGATAACTAAATTTATATTTTTAATTTAACATATATTATTTGTAAACAAACCTAATTATAACTTAAATTTATTAATTTCTTTATATTTATAAAAATTAAAAATAAACATACTAATTATCAAGGCATGAGATGAGGAGGGAGTGTAAATCCCGATGCAAAAGAGGCCACTCATGACAAAACAGCAAACACGATCACAAATCCAATCCAAAATTGACACGTCATAGAACAAACACCACGTCACCACCGTCATTTAAATCTCCAATCGGGGGCAATCTAGTCATTGCATACCACAACGGGACAAGCGAGGGACGCTTCCAGATGTCTACGTTTCCATAAATAGCATCTCAATATTCCTCACGATAATTCTACCCAAACGTGATCCAACGATCACGTGAAAATTGACCGTCCGATCAAGACACCAAAACTGTCCTTCTTGGCCTCTAAAGCTGTGCCAGCGGACCAGTATAACTCGCGCCGTTGCTTGGCTTTTGGGAACCCTTCTCATTTCTCTTTCTCTTTCTTTGAAATCGGCCCCGTTTTATTCGCTATCGGGGGAAAAGTTCGGCGCCGGGGCGGCGGAGAAACCCTAGAGGCGGAGGCGATGGAACCGGAGACGGCGACAGCGGCGGCTCCACCGGAGGAGGGTGAGGCGGTGGTGGCTGCAGGGACGGATGAGGAGGCGAGGAAGGAGGTTGAGGAGGAGATGTTGGTGGCGAGGGCACAGCGGCTAATCTCGAAGATCACCGCGACGCAGGCAAACCCTAATCCTAGACTCATCCACGCCCTTGCCTCCATGCTTGAGGCGCAGGAATCCAGGTCGTGTTCAGTTTTCATGATCGCGTTTCTTTTGTTTGCATTGAATTCAGTTTTAGGGTTTGTGAGCGTGTTTCTTGATAGCTGTGTTGGAGCGGGTACTCCTTTGTGGGGATGTTAGCTGCGATGATCCGCTTCTAGGGTTTAGTTTAAATCACCGTTTCTTACTCTTTTTTCCTTTTCTTTTCTTGTTTTATATTGTTCACTCGCTTGATTTTTTTTATTTTTTTATTTGGTTCTAGATTGGATGGATTATCTGTTGAAAACTAATCGTAGAGTTTTTAGATATTTTATAGCATATATTTTGTTCTTTCTCTGTGGAGAATTAATCTCTCGCGAACCTGTAAACGCCTGGATGATAATAAATACTGGACAAGGTCTCACAATTCTTTATTACATCAACCTATGAAAGGTGTGAGAGAAGGTTTTTTATATATATATATATATATTTCAAACTTTAACAAGTATTGAGCTAAGGATAGTGTTGTGTTGTGTGTGCGCTCGCTCGTGTTGTACAAAACTCCTGTTTGTGGGTTTCTTGAAATTTAGAAAATTAAATTATAATTATGTGTAGTGGGATGACTGCATACATTATAGAGTGGGAATAGCCAGATTGGTATTAGGTTGAAGACAATGTGGTTTATGAGAACAAGAATTAGAGTTAGTACCATGTATTTAGCATGAACCTTAAATTAACTGTATTTCTGCATCGTGCTTAATGTATGGCTATGATTAATATTTAGTAGTGCATATCCACCCTGTAGGAAAAGTTAGACTTGATGAAGGAGAACACCTGAACAACATTTTTGAGTGGCAATGCTGTTGAGGCAACAAGGCTTCTCATCTACCACATGAGTATTGAGCAATTGTCTTGAACCTAACTAAACTATTGACAGTTGTTTAAACCTAATAAATAAAGTTTTGGATACCTTGATTTATAGCTGAAGATTCAGGACCATTTGAAGTTCATGATTAATGAGTGGGAGGAAACATGGATAACTGGAAATTTTTATGGCGGTGTGCACATAAGTATGGACAAATTCTAAGAGGAGTTCTTCTCAAAATTTTTTTACAAAGTTGTTTCAATTTTTGAAATCTCAAAACCGTTAAGCAAGCTTATGGTTTCTCTCACCAAAATAGGCAGACATTTATGCAGATTCTGTTTTTGTTTTATGGGCTCCACTCTTGTGCTAATTTTCTTTAGGATCAATCTTGGACTTTGGTTTCCTTTGGTTCAAGTTAATTATACTTTTTTTGTTGAGATCATAGGAAAGAATGTGACTTTTAGAGGAAGCTTGTACCATTTCCTGTTTGGAACTTCAGAGTAGCATACGGTTTGGGATGAATAGGGGAATTGCTTGTTTTGCAAACTCTAGATATATCAATGGTATGACGTGGCACATTTCATGACTGACATTATGTGAAACTATCATCAGTTAACTAGCATGTCTTTTTTTTCTCAATGACCTTGTCTCAAAGCAAATCATGCATGTATGTGGGATAAGATAAACAGTTTTTATCTGTGACCACTGCATGAGGAGTTTCTTACTAGGTGCCATGGTGATTAATTGGTTTCAAAGTGTCCTAGGTTTAGTCTTAAGATATGACACTGATTCTTTGACAAAGGAGTGTAAGGTATTCATTTCTTTTTTATATTGTCAATGTCTTCATTCACAGTCAATATTTTATTTTGATATACCTCTTGTGTGCACCAACTAATGGTTCCTCTCGTGCTTTTTCTCCTTTCTTTTATGATATGCTGTACTCCATGTATGTAGTTTGTTAATACCATTTTGGAAATGCATTTGAAATGTTTGTGATACATGACAGTTATATCCAGCAATCTGGTAGTTCATCTCTCAATAATGGCCGGGCATCTCACCTTATTGGAAGATTGGGAAGCTTGGTGAGGGTAGGCTCAGATTTTTAAATGAATAAACTTTTGTTAATATTCTTGTTTACCAGCATGCTCTATTTCATGGTTGCTTTTCTCCTGAAAATGTTCTGTTTGTTTTACTCAGGAAACCGATGAATTCTATGAGTTGATATCATCTAAGTTCCTATATGAAAGTAGGTACTCTACTAGTGTTCGTTCAGCTTCTGCAAGGCTTCTTCTGAGCTGTTCTTCAACCTGGATGGTTAGTTACTTGCTGGAATACTCTCTCTACATATGCACACGCGCACACACACACATTTATTTGAATACATTTTTATATGACTTTTTTCTGTCAAAAATTTCCAGTTTCCTCATGTTTTCGATGATGCTGTTTTGGATAATATCAAAAGCTGGGTTATGGAAGATCCTGTGGAAGTATCTGGTGATTCTTCCCACTGTGAGTGCGAGTCAGGGAGAACAAAACCAACAGATGCGGAAATGCTTCAGACTTATGCTACTGGCCTTCTTGCTCTCTCCTTGGCTGGGTTTGCATTTTAATCTTATTTGTTACATACACTGCATATTATTTTGTATATTTAAATTTAATTAATAAAGGCAATAATATTTTTTCAGGGGCACCCAAGTTGTAGAAGATCTGTTGACATCAGGTTTGTCTGCTAAGCTTATGCATTATCTGCGTGTCCGCATCTTTGGGGATGCTGGCACTGGTCAGAAAGATAATATTGCTCCAGATATAAGGCACTGTTCTTCCATCAGAAATAAAGAAGAAAGTAGAAACAAGTATCGGCAGGTTGTCAACTCCTCCCGACTGGATGTTCCAAGGATTGGAGATGAACCATTGTTAGGTGGTCAGACTTCTGAGAAGGATCTTGATAGAGTTGTTAATATGAGACAAGCACAGGGCCCAGAGTGTTGGGGAGAAGCTGGTGAATTTCTAGAATCTGAAATGATTGTTTCTTCATCTGGAGCTGTTGGAGTTTGTGAGATAGCTGATGAAGATAATGGTATGACTGGCGAGGGCTGGCACAACAGGGAATTTCTTGATGGAAAGCTTAGGCCTGGGCCTGGGGAGCGAGATAGTGCAGTTAGAAACATATGGGAGGATGATGAGGATGAAAATACAAGGGATGACTCTTCAAGGCGCAGGGCTAACAAGGGTTGGCCAAGAACAAGAGGGAAAGGACGGACTTCTGAAGGTACTCAAGAAAGTGAAAGGATACTAAGTTCTCCAGGGTCTGGATTAAGAATAGGTGGTTCAGGCCGGGGTTTCAGAGACAGAAATCAGCTAAAAATTGAAGACAACAAAAGGATTATTGATTCAAAAAAGAACGTGAGCAAAATGGATTTGGATGTTTTTGCAACTGGAGAGGAGAATGATGATCGTTTTGCTGACTGCAATATTGGTTCCAAAGATATATCGCATTTGGTGAAGGAAGCTACTAGAGCTGCTGAAGCTGAAGCCAGAGCAGCTGATGGACCTGTTGAGGCCATCAAAGCAGCTTGTGATGCAGCAGCTGAATTAGTGAAAGGGTCTGCCTTGGAGGTATGAGCAAGATTGTCTGATTTTTTGCATTTATATTTTATCATGCTTATGTTACAGTATACATATGTGCTTGTAGGTTTGGAAAGCTACAAATGACGAAGATGCTGCTGTTTTGGCTGCTTCTAAAGCTGCATCTACTGTTGTGGATGCAGCTAAAGCCACTGAAAATTCAAGGTAAGCCTGCAACTAATCGTGCACAAATTCGTTTTTTCCAGTCAATTATAGATGAGCAAATCGATGCAATTTATGTTTATGGTGGGAAATTTTTGTTGGCATAGAAATTCCCTTAAAGTAAATGAAGTTTTGGACAATCCAAAGCCTGTGGAACCTGAGGCAGATGATGGTTTGGATGACTTCTTCATTTTGGACATTGAGCCTCTTGCACGACTAAGAGAAAAATACTGCATTCAGTGTCTTGAGATTTTAGGGCAGTATGTTGAAGCTTTGGGACCGGTCCTTAAAGAGAAAGGCGTGGATGTCTGCCTTGCCTTTTTGCAACGCTGTTGTAAAGATGAGAATTCATCGGATGGCTTATCATTACTTCCGGAAGTTCTGAAGCTAATCTGTGCCCTAGCTGCTCATCGAAAATTTGCTACAGTGTTTGTTGATCGGGGTGGGATTCAAAAACTCCTTTCCACCCCAAGAGCCTCTCAGACCTTCTTCGGTTTGTCATCTTGCTTATTTACAATTGGTTCTTTGCAGGTATAAAACCACTCTGAAGTTATACTGGTTATGCCATACCATGTTTTATTTAAGCAATTGATCTTATGCTCATCGTGAACATGTATGCAGGGTGTCATGGAACGTGTCTGTGCTCTTCCTTCTGATGTGGTGCATCAGGTTGTTGAGTTAGCTCTTCAACTATTAGACTGTCCTCAAGATCAAGCTAGGAAAAATGCAGCGATTTTCTTTGCTACTGCATTTGTGTTTAGAGCTGTCCTGGATTCTTTTGACTCACAGGAAGGCTTGCAAAAAATGTTAACTCTTTTACATCATGCTGCATCTGTTAGGTCAGGTGGGAACTCTGGGGCATTAGGTGCTCATAATGCAAATCTTAGAAATGATCGATCACCAGCAGAAGTTCTGACTGCAACAGAGAAGCAGATTGCTTATCATTCTTGTTTTGCGCTGCACCAGTACTTCAGAGCTCATCTTCTTTTACTTGTGGACTTGCTTCGTCCAAATAAGAGCAGCAGGGGAATAGCCCGAAGTACTACCAGTGCCAGAGCTGCCTATAAGCCATTGGACATCAGCAATGAAGCTATGGATACAGTGTTTGTTCAAATTCAGCGTGACAGGAAACTTGGGCCTGCTTTAGTGAGAGCTCGGTGGTCTGTTGTGGATAAGTTTCTTGCCTCCAATGGCCATATAATTATGTTAGAGTTGTGTCAGGTATGGATGCCTACTCATGCATTACTATTTTGGTGTTATGTTTGTTTCATAAGTGACTGATGATTGATGATTTGTTTGTTTCCTTCAGGCTCTTCCTGTCGAGCGCTATTTGCATGATTTGGCACAATATGCACTTGGTATTCTTCACATTGTAACATTTGTGCCCTATAGTAGGAAGCTAATTGTAAATGCCTCGTTGAGCAATGAACGTGTAGGCATGGCAGTGATTTTAGATGCAGCAAGTGGTGCTGGATATGTTGATCCTGAGGTATTGTAACTTGTTTATATGCTTGGAACTCGTCAGTTTTTGTGGATAATCATCATTTGCTCAGCTATGTATATTTTATGCATTTGGCAGGTGATACACCCAGCCTTAAATGTGTTGGTAAATCTTGTATGCCCTCCACCTTCAATCAGCAACAAACCATCTCCAACTGTTCAAGGTCAGCAATCTGTTTCATTGAGCACAGCAAATGGTGCTGGTGCAGAGAGTAGAGACCGCAATGGGGAGTCTAACTTGATTGAAAGGGGTGGGTCGACACCATTTCCTGGAGGAAGTTCACAAACAGCATTGACAGGTATGTCTGCTGGAGTTGTGGGGGACCGCAGAATATCTTTGGGTCCTGGAGCAGGCTGCGCAGGCCTTGCTGCTCAACTGGAACAGGGATACCGTCAGGCACGGGAAGCGGTTCGAGCTAACAATGGTATAAAGGTTCTCTTGCATCTTCTTCATCCTAGGATGATCACACCTCCTGGTGTTCTTGATTGTCTCCGAGCGCTTGCATGTCGGGTCTTGCTGGGTCTAGCAAGAGATGATACAATTGCTCACATATTGACCAAACTCCAGGTTTGTATGCATATTATGAACTATTTTTCCTTGTAGGGTTGCTGTCATATTGACTTTTTTGTGCTTCCTTTATATTGTAGTTTGGCAAGTATGCATGATACTTACATTTGGTTTTACATTTGTGTGGATAATTGAGTGACTTTTCTTCCTTTTCTCATACACTCACAGACATTATCTTGGTCAATTGTGTAGATTATTTAGTTCTTACTTCTTAACTGGCTTTTAAACTTATATCTTCCTTTTGTTTTTGTTTGTTGTTGCCTTTTTTTTTTGGGTGATACTTAAGGTCGGGAAGAAACTGTCAGAACTCATTCGTGATTCAAGTACCCAGCCATCTGGAACTGAGATGAGCAGGTGGCATACTGAGCTGGCCCAAGTGGCAATTGAGTTGATTGCAGTAAGTATATTGAGGATCTTAATGAATAGTCTTACATAAAATTTATGCCATTTCAGTGTTTTTTCTGGGCATATTTATCTACTTGTAGAATATATGTTGACACACAAGTGAAGTTACTGTCTGTATTCTGTCAATTATACTTTATGCACCTCATTTGGGGGTCCTTCTCTTATGCCTGCTCTCATAAAATCAGTGGTGATTGTGATATAGTCTTTTGAATGCTGCCATTGCATATGTAGGGAGAAATTAGAGGTTGTGTGCATAGCCGTTGTTAAGTATTTGATCAAGCTATTGAAAACAAGTTTGTTTGCCTATATGTCTATGAAGATTCTGCACATGGTCCTCTAAACATGTGGGTCTAGAGGGTGTTTTTTAGGTCTTCTAAAGAACTAGGTTGAAATTTATATGCTTGTCTGCTAAAGAGGTGCAAAATCTTCAGTTATACTAGAGTATAGGTGCATTAATTGGGGTATATGCGCAATAACTCTCTTCAGCAGGGTTAATGTGCAAAAACCCTACATCTTTTGGCTGTGAAAGGCAAATTGTTTCAATCAAGCTTGCAGTGACATGAGCAGGCATGAAAGAAACTAGTTGATGGCATTTTACTTTTAATATATTTTCCTGATGATTGTCATCATTAACATACTTCTCTATTTATTTTGTAGATTGTTACCAACTCTGGGAGGGCAAGCACATTAGCAGCCACTGATGCTGCTGCTCCAACACTTAGACGGATTGAAAGAGCAGCAATTGCTGCAGCCACTCCTATTACCTATCACTCCAGGTTTCTAATTTAAATTTCTCCTTTAGAAGGTAGTCAGCTGTGCTTTCCTTAACGAGTAATTTGTGTTTTTTTGTTACTTGACACAGGGAGCTATTACTTCTTATTCATGAACATCTGCAATTATCTGGTTTCACAACCACTGCAGCCTTATTAAAGAAGGAGGCTGATTTGACACCTTTGCCGTCATTAGGTGGACCACCACCTCCACTTCACCAAGTTACTGTTCAGGAGGGTTCGTCGACACTTCTTCAATGGCCATCAGGTCGTTCTAGTGGGTTTCTTTTAGATGCGTCAAAACCAATCTTGCGAGATGAGGATGTTAGCCTAAGGTCTGATCTTGTTTCCAATTCGTTTAAGAAGAAGTCTCTATCTTTCTCATCTAGTTTGTCGCAGTCAAAAAGTCGCCCACCACCTCTATCACTTACTGGAAGTAAACCATCTACCGCTATCAATGGTCCATCTGTTGGGGGACAGGAAACTCCATCTATATCTACTCCCAAGTCTTCTTTGGATATTGACCATACACTCAAATCCCCAATTCTTTTGCCAATGAAACGCAAATTCACGGAGTTGAAGGATATTGGTTCTTCCTCTCCATCCAAACGACTAGCTACTGTTGACCTTGTAACCCAGTCTCCAATGTGCCAGACACCAGGCACTGGTCGTAAAAATCACATGTTGGATTTTAAAGGACAATCTCCTAGTCTCAATCTTACGCCGCAAGATTCTCAATTCCGTATGAAATCTAGCATTTTTTTGGATCACTCTGATGAAACCTTGTATGGCAGTACTTTCCAAGCATCGATGACATCTGATGCCCAGGTTGGTCTTCATGCTGATTCTCAGCCTGGAAATGCAGAGCGAATGACACTTGATTCTTTAGTTGTCCAATACTTGAAGCACCAACATCGGCAATGCCCAGCTCCAATAACTACACTGCCTCCTCTTTCTCTTTTACACCCACATGTATGCCCTGAACCCAGCCGTAGTCTGAATGCTCCTGCAAATGTGACATCACGAGTTGGTTCACGTGAATTTTTGAAAGATTACGGGCAGAACCATGCCCGTCGGAGGGATCGTCAGTTTGTCTACAGCAGATTCAAACCATTTCGTACTTGCAGAGATGAACCTGCTCTTTTATCATGCATTACCTTTTTGGGTGACTCTTCTCGTATAGCTACTGGGAGCCAGTCTGGGGAGCTGAAGATTTTTGATACCTATAATGGCAATTTGCTGGAAAGTCAGTCATGTCACCAGTCACTTGTCACACTTGTTCAATCTGCCTGTTCTGGTGGAGTGCAGCTTATTCTTTCCTCTAGTATACATGATGTAAGGTTGTGGGATGCATCCTCGATATCGAGTGGGCCTTTGCATTCATTTGATGGATGCAAAGCTGCACAATTTAGCCACTCAGGGACCATGTTTGCGGCTTTTTCTCCAGAGGCATCTCGGCGGGAGGTTCTTCTGTATGATATCCAGACCTATAATTTAGAGCAGAGGTTCTCTGATAGCTCAAACATGTCAGGACGAGGTCACACGCAATCCCTTATACATTTCAGCCCGTCAGATACAATGTTGCTTTGGAATGGGATCTTGTGGGATCGACGAAGTTCGGGCCCTGTTCATCGGTTTGACCAATTCACAGACTATGGAGGAGGTGGCTTTCATCCTGCTGGAAATGAGGTATGACTTTGTGTTATAACGATTTGTTTGTTCAAGTAAACGCTTTGGTAGTATTTTGTTGGGGGATGATCTGGGTTATTCCACCACCTCCATCCATGCATCCAAAGGCTGCATGGGTTAGCAAATAACTTCTTTTATTCAAGATTTAATTAAGGAATATTAATAAATATTCAATTTTAATTAAACTGTATATTTTGATTACCATTAATTGAGTTAACTTCACATAAAAGTTCTCCATCCAAAATAAATTCAAATAGCCAGATGTCAAACTCAGCTAATATAGGTTTTTATAATTCCATCCAAAGACTGCCTTTGTGCATTATGCGGCCTAATGTGATTCACAGAGTTATCTTATAGGTGTATTGAGCATGCAGCTGGGAGTAGAAAAAAGTTGTCAGTACATTATTTTTAACTGGTAGTGTCAGTGTTTTGGGTGAGTTTCTGTGAGATCTTTCTTTTTGAGAAATGTGGGAAGACCATTCTTATGGCACCAACAGCTACTCCTGACATCTTGTTAGGAGAGAAAGTGTCTCACCAAGTTTGTGACCCTTTGAGAAAATTTTCAGTGAAGAATATTCATCTTTTCTGTACTTTTGCTATTAGGGTATTTTGCTTAACATCTGAGTTGATACTTATGCTAGATAGCCATTTGTTTCCTTAGGCAGTCTTAGAGAGTTCTTTGTTACGTATGCCAAACTACATTAAATAGATTGAAAGAGTTTTAGTTGTTTTAAAGGTAGTTTTGTGTCAGTTCAACATACAGCCAAATATGAAGTAATAAAGTAAATATATTTTGTTGTCCAATGGAGGAATTTTCCGCGGAGATTGTTCGTAACTCTTGGATTTATGGTTAAATTGTCTTTCGAAAGACAAATTAGTTCTTATTATATTTTTAATATTGTTTGTGTGAATATGGAGGAAGTAGCTGTAATGCTGTTCTGGAACTACAGTCTTCTACTCCGCTGGTTACTTCAATCTTACATCCAGATTAATTTCTACATCATTAGTATATTGTGGTTGTATTTGATTCAGTTTTCTATTATATAAGGTGCATTGGTTTGTCCCAAGCAACAAAAAAGGTTTTTAACTTCATGTAGCACCAGAATTTTTATAATTTGATAGTAGGGACTTCTATACCACTCATCATGTAAACTTTTCAGTTATAATATATTTGAAATGATTGAAAGTGCAGTTCATGATTATGAATTTGATTTGTTCCTTCTGCTTTTCTATCTTCCTTAAAAAGGGTTTTCTTGAGGGTTAGAAGCTGAAATTTTCACCTTTTTTTTAAAAATCTTATATTGGACCATTTACTGTACATGAGGTCAGTTAATGTCAGTTCCATTTTTCTTTTGTGTGGTAATCTGTTTTACTGATCTTATTTCCATGCCTTAAAACATGTGAAGGCTGTAAGTTATAAGATATATTTTTAGTTGTTCATCCCTTTCATCTGCTGAACTTTTGCAGGTTATTTTGAACTCCGAAGTCTGGGATCTTCGGAAATTTAAGCTTCTTCGGAGTGTGCCATCCCTGGACCAGACTGTGATCACCTTCAACTCAACGGGGGATGTCATCTATGCAATCCTGAGGCGCAACCTGGAAGATGTGACATCAGCTGTTCACACCCGACGTGTTAGGCACACATTATTTCCTGCGTTCCGCACCATTGATGCTGTGAACTATTCTGATATTGCGACAGTCCAAGTTGATCGCTGTGTCCTTGATTTGGCAACAGAACCCAATGATTCCTTTGTTGGGGTTGTCGCCATGGATGACCATGAGGACCTGTACTCCTCTGCCAGGCTTTATGAGATTGGTCGGCGTCGACGAACTGATGATGATTCTGACCCTGATGATGGGCCAGACACAGATGAAGAGGAAGATGAGGAGAATGATGACTCTGATGTGGATGCGGATGCTCTGTTGGGCCCTGATTTGGATGGTGAAGGGGATAGCGACTCGGATGACTTGAGCAACGATGAGGATGATGATAGTGTGGATGAAGCTGATGATGATGTTGGGGATTTCAACATGGATGGTCAAGGTTTGCTGGAGATGGTGACTGAGGGAGATGAGGATGATGACAGTGAGGTGCTAGAGTCACTGGGCAGTGAAGACGACGGGGATTTTGTGGGCAACGGTTTCGGATTCTAAACTGTAGCAAGATCTTATCTGTTGTTTGCTTGTCTTCCCTGTAAGTATTTAGCTTCTTGGTCCTTCAGTGGGAGTAGGAATTAGCAAAAAAAAAGTGTATTGGAGGAAGTGGGGATATGAGATGGTTGAAGAGAGCAATTGATCTACTTTTTTTGGGTCTGTGCTAAAGAAAAATAAAGTGGTAATTTTGGAATTCTTTGTAATTGTTCCAAATGTATCATATTTATTTTTCCTTCTTCCCTTCATGGCAACTTTTTTGAGCATTTCTGTTGTGCCTCTCTTGGCCTTCTAAAAGCCACAAACTAGTGTGTTATTTTGTGTTGTGTAGCGAGAGAGATGGCTTGCTGCAGGCTGGAGAACTTGTGTGCCTCAAGTTGTTTTAGATATTTACATTCTTGTTATTTTAGCTTTCTGAATTTTATTTGGTTTTAACTATTTTGGGGAAAGTGATCAGAAGGTGAAGAGTTTACGATTGCTGCTGCTGCTGCTTTACTTGAATGGACTCTTCAAGGTGAGTTCTAAAAATGTTTCCAGAATATCAAATGTTATTGACTAAGAGATGTTGCTTGGCATTTTGTAATTAATGGTTTAACTTTAAACTTTAAATGATTCCTATTTGTCATCTAGCAAGGATATGATCAAAGTCTAGGCAAAACAGGCATGCTGTGTTTCTAGCTGGCGGTCATTTTCTTTTTTGTGACAGTACCTGTAGTGAATTATGCTTTGCATTTATGAGATATATATATATATATATATATATATATATTTTAAAGTAAGATTTTGAACAAAACCATAATTTAAGTGGGTAAAATAGAGATTTCAAAAATTTCATTTTACCTTTATTTTTCAACTCTTTAAATCGGGGAGTTTAGAGGATTTTGTAAAATTATGAACTGATATATATTTATAGGTTTGTAATATTTATCCACCATTCATCGCTATTGATTATTAACTCATCGGTCACCGATAACTCATCACCACCAGTGATCTACCGCCGGCAATCATCAGTGACCAATTATTAGTGGTCATTGGTGATTCGTCATCACTGACCATCGCTCATTTGGTGACCTGTTACCATCGATGATTTATTGCCACTAATTATGCCATTAATATCCGATGACCCATCACCGGAGACAATTCTTTATTTTCATTTAAAATT
>NC_052474.1:19270116-19335237 GCF_009730915.1 Dioscorea cayenensis subsp. rotundata
CTCAAAGATATTTGTATAATATGGTTTTACTTCTTTTTTTTTTTTTACTCTGCTTCTGCCCCCAAATAAAGTATGAATTAAATTATCTTTTCTTTACTTACCTTTATTACATTTTATGAAATCTTCTAAAACCCTCGTCCAAGCAAAGCATTAGTTGGAGAAGATGCATTTATTTTATGGCTTATTTCTGATGGAATATTACGCAATTCACAGAGATCATGCTTTGTTAAATTCTCTGATAATTAGGCTTTCCTGTCACGTCTCCGGCACACGCTCATTATTATGTCAATTAATTTTGATTCATATAGTATAATCCTGTTGTCCTTTACCACTTAAATTCCAGCCTTTAAATAAATAACGCATTCGAAATTGGAGATTATTATTATTATTGAGAAAAAAAAAATCATATCAAAAGTGGGCATCTACTTTAACAAGCAATCCATCTAGTTAAGAAATAGTTTTAAAAATCAAGTTATTTTAGTAATAAATGTATTTTTCCCCTTGCTAATTTTTTTTTTTAATAATAGATGATAAACATTTTTTTTTAATGAATATAAACAGATCTAAACAAATGATTAAACCTCGAATATACAATATAAGTATAAAAAAATTCGGGATGAACAGATGATGACGATCAGAAAACGAGATTGTTGGGAGAGATTTGAACCCATGACCTCCCTCTTACACTTTGATGTCATACCGTTGGGCTATCCAATGGTTGACAAGCTGCTAATTTATTACTAATATTTTCCCTATATTTTTTATCATGTTTATTATAAAATATATAAATATTTCAAAATAATACTAACATATTATTATTTATAACTATTTTTCTCTCGACGTTCCTCATCGAGCGAGCTCAGGAGCTTCATCGCCGGAGTTCATGGCGTCTTCGTCTTCGTCGTCGACGAGGATCGAGAAGGTCCGAAGGATCTTCGACCGCTTCGATTCTAACAACGATGGAGGTCTTGATCGCTCGGAAATGGCGGAGCTTGTGGTGGCAGTGAACCCCTCGGTGCCCTTCACTCCGGACCAGATCTCCTCCATCGTCGACGAGGTCTTCCGCTCTTACTCCGACTTCGTCTCTGATCCTCATGCCGGCCTCTCCCTTCCCGGCCTTCTCCGCACTTACGACGACGGCGCCGGCGATCTAGACCGTGACCTCGCCGCCCTCAATCTCAGCGATTTCCCTAACTCTAGCTCAACCGCGAGCCCCTCCTGGATCTCCTCCACCAATCAAGGCATCATCCATGAATCTACCAGGAAAACCATCCACGACCTCGAGTCCCTAATCAGAACCCGCCTCATTGCTTCAAATCGATCGAGAAACCCTAGAAATCCCAATGAATGGAGTTCAGAGAGCGCCTGGTCGGCGGACCTTAGCGCCATTTACACCTCAAAGTCCAGCGATTGCAAGACATTCTTGAAAGCTTTGAACGAGATCCGAGCTCATGTGGATCTCTCTCCGACTACCGATGAAGCTTTCAATGGCCACATGGCCATTGGCCGGACTCTCTACGACCACAAGCTCTTCTCTGAGTCCATTCACAGCTTCACTCGCTCATCGGACCTCCGTCCCTCCGACGCCCGGCCACACTTCCACAAAGGCAACGCCTTGTGGTCTCTCGGCCGCACCTCCGAGGCTCGTCAGTCCTATTCCATCGCATTAGAAGCTTCCGAGGCTGATGCTCTCCAATGGTCATCACTGCTTCCCCAAATCCATGTCAATTTGGGCATAGCTATGGAGAGCGATGGATTACTAATCAATGCAGCAGAGCATTACCGTGAAGCTGCCATCCTTTGCCCAACCCATTACCGAGCTCTGAAACACCTCGGCAGTGCTTTGTTCGGTGTCGGTGACTATCGCTCCGCCGAGAAGGCACTGGAGGCTGCAGTGTCCCTCAGCCTCAACTTTGCCGATGCACATTGTGATCTTGGCTCTGTTTTGCATGCAATGGGCGACAATGACCGTGCCTTTGCTGCGCTGCAGCGTGCTATTGATTTGAATCCTGATCATTTGGATGCTCTGTATAATCTTGGAGGTTTGTTCATTGATGCAGGGAGGTATCAAAGAGCTGTTGAAATGTATGGGAGGGTGATCAGTCTCCGTCCTGATCACTGGCGCGCTCATCTCAACCGGGCTGCAGCATTGTTAGGCGCCGGAGAGGCTGAGGAAGCGAAGAAAGCATTGAATGAGGCTTTCAAGCTGACAAAGAGATTGGAGTTGTATGATGCTATCTCGCATTTTAAAAATGGTGGTGCCGAGTTTATCGTTGTTGATGCTGCGAAATTCCTGCCGGGGAATGGTAAGACGATGTCCCCTGAACATTTATCGGATGCTCTGAGGATTCGAAATGTGCAGAAGATGGCAAAGTTGGGGAGATGCAGTGTGATGGTTTGGAAAGATGAGATTGGAAAACAGAGTTTGCATGAGAGGAAATTGAGGAAGTCTGAATTGGAGATTATTCTTCGGAAACATCTTTGTTTTCTTCAGCCAGAGTGCTTTCAGAGCGCCGTGAAGGCTGTCGATGAGAAGGTTTTGGTGGCTTTGGATGTTACAGGCTCAGGGAAGGTAGACCTTGGCATGTTCATTGCAATTGTTGCGCCTATTTGTGCAGGCTCAGCGGAGAAGCGAAAACGGGCAGCATTTGATGCTCTTCGGTGGCGTTCGACAAAATACGAATATCAGGGAGAGATTGCAAAGGTGGATGCTGCTGTTTATCTGAGGTACATGAGGGCAATCTACTACCCTTCACAAATGCTCACTGATATGATGGAAGGTTATGAAGAAGAACATGAGAAGATGATGATTTCATTCCATGAATTTGTTGATATGTTTGATGACATTGATTATGGTTTTGGAATCTTGAATGCTTTGATGAAGCTTGAGGATGCTGAGATAGTATACAATAAGAGCAAACAATGCTGCAGTGTTTGTAAGTATAGAATCACTGGATTGATGTTCAGGGAGACTACATCTTCAAAGTTTCGGTTGTGTTCCAGTTGTTACAGTGAGTGCAAGGTTCCCAAAGCTTATCAGAAAGAAGAATATAAGTTCAAATGAATGCAAGATTGAGTGAATCCTCTGGTGAGTTATCTCTTGTATATTCTCTTCTTTTCTTGTAGATAAATAACTTTACAGTGAGTTTTTTTGTTGGAAAGATCTCATATATGAGTTTTGGATTGTTTCAATGATTCATTTATTTGTTTATCTCATCTAATGCTCTTTTCAAATGTTTTTCATGCTTGTCTTGTGTGGTTGAAGCTTCCTGTTTATCATATTAAGTAATATCTACAAATCAGAGCTTTTGTCTCATCTCTAATGATTAAACATCATGATCAAAATGAAAATGGAAACCAGTCTCTTCAACATCAAAAGTTCACATTAGCTTAGAAATCTTCACATCATATATAGTTCCACACTATAATTCACATGACCATAAACAAATAAACAAGTGTCTTTGTCATAGAAAACAAATAGCACCAGATAACAACTTTTCAGAGAAAGGGAAAACAACTGAATGCATTGCAAACATAGGCATGCATTTTATTTTAAGTAACACATGACTAAATTCATATCCGGGGACATCTCCCTCCGAAGAGTTCACACAGCACCAAAGTGGCGGATGGTGCCGAGACCAACGCTGCTGTGGCTGGCGGTGGGAGAATGCAGATGGAGGGTTCTGCTGGGGACAACCTGAAGAACACCTGGTTTATCTGCAAAATCCAATTTATCCATTAAATGATGAATATGCAAACATGATCTCCATATATATATATGATCAATGTTTTCAACCAAAAGGGCCTCCTCCACTCAGCAAGTATATATTATAAAATAGACATTTTGGAGTGCATGCTGTAGTTGCAAAGGAACTCAAAAGTGCAGACAAATTTTGGAACAAGCTTCTGCAGGTGATTGGTTTTGTAGATAAACAATGTCTAGGAGAATTTCTTAAAACAATTATTACCAAATAGCTTAAGTCAAATACAAATGTCAAACAACATTCTTAGAGGACAAGAAGTAGGAACCATTTCCAAAAGGACAAAACAAATTAATCCATCAATATATAACTCCAAAGAAGAGAATCATGTGTATTGTAAAAGGAGCCAGAATAGAAGCAATTGATTTTGGTCTCAGTAAAAACCAGCCATGAAAAAACAAAACTTGATCTTGGTCTCCAAGAAGTACTATCAGATGAAGAAGAACAGATGATAAATTTAAATAATCACACAGAGTAATCAACCATGGATCAAAGTGATGTATAAACATAAATTATTCAACTAGAAACTTTGTAACAAGATCTAGAAAACCAGAATTATAGTTCAGAATCAAACCTAGAAACTATCTAATTAAAGCTTCATCACAGACAAACACAATGTTTTCACAAAAAAATAAGTGAAGACATGAAAATTCAAAGACCCAAGGTTGCAAAAAAAATTATCAATTAATCTCTTTATACCAACGAACTCATCCAACAGTACCAATGAAACATATATGCATTAAAAAAAACCTAAACTTTCAACAAAAAAGAATATAATATCTACCAATTAATCCAAAAAAAAAAAATTTCTTGACAAAGATTATAAAACAAATCAATTCATAAATTAAAATCTCCCTCTCTTGAGATCAAGAAACTTATCTGATAAAAACAAGAACTCATTGAAATCATACTTGCATCAGTCTTATATTTTTTATTTTTTTGGGAAAAAAAACCCCTAAAATCAAAGAAGAAAAACCTCAAAAACAATCAAAGAAAAATAAGAAGAAGAAGCAACCAACTCACTTGACATCTCCTCCACCTGCTTCGGAGTAAGCTTCGCCGAGAACCCACTCGCCGCGTGCGAGTAGCTATACACCAGCGCCTCCTTCGCCGCATCCTCACTACCCAATCCCCCAAATCAAACAACCAAAACCATCAGAATCCCATATCTCTCAAACCCCCAAACCCAAAACTTCAATCCCTAAAACCCAACCAACCAACCAATCAATCAATCAATCAATCAAAACACAAAGATCAAACCTTCCTAAAACGGAGGCAAGCGTGCGGACATGGTAGTCCTCAGGAACCTCCCCCTCCGGCGGCTGCTCAACATACACGATGTGCACGGCCGCAGCGCCTTCCTCCACCGCACCAGCTTGCTTCTGCGACTCCCCCGCCACATCGGCTTGCTTCTGCGGCTCCTCCACCACATTGACTTGCTTCTGCGGCTCCTCCGCCATGGATCCAAGCAACAACGCCGGCGAAAAGCACAAGACGATGATCAAAAGTAGAGAAAACGGCGAAGAGCTCTTCTTCATCTCTCAACGCTCGGTTTTCAATTCGTTTATTTATAGAGTTTTGAGTTCTTCGCCGCGAAGTATGGGATCCTAACGGTGTGATCACCGCCCGGTGAGTGTAAAGTTGTAAACTGACTTTTGGATTTATTTCATAATTTAATTATTATTTTAGAAATTATTTAATTTTAAATTATTTGAACAGACAACTAATTTATGAGGCAATTTAAAAAAAAATTATAAAAAAAGGGCTAAATTTTCTCTATTGGATTTTATTTAACAATTTGTTCTTAATTGTTTTGAAATGTTTTAATATACAAGATCAACTAATTATAATTACGAATAATTTTTTGAGGATTAATGTTGAATTTAATTTTGAACGAAAGAGGGTTGATAAAATTGTTAAATGGGAAAAACGAGAAGCATTTAATAATTTTATATTTTAAAAAAATTAATAATTGGAAAATTATATAAGCATCAACATTGTTGAGGATCCAAGAATTATTTATTCAATAATTATTTATATATATATTTTTCAATTATTCCCTCCTATCAACATCAATATATCCCTCAACTATGTATTTATTTATTTATTTATTTATTTTTGGTTTCTTAAAAACCATCGAGGTACCCAAAGTTTTGTTAAGGGTAAACCTTTATGAGAAAATTTTTTTTTTATATAGAATTGCTTGCTTAGCAATCCAAACATGTATCACTTGGACCATGCCATTGGTAACCATGTAATTAAATTTCACTCATACTTATAATGATAGATACAATTTTAAACAAATCAATATAAATCTTTAATTAAGTTCTCCTACAACATAATTATATGTAAAAAAGCTAATGGAATTGGTCTAATTAATAATTATATGAAAAAAAAAGTTAATGGAATTAGTCTAAGTGATAGGCTTCGTTCAAATGTGAAAGATACAATTTTTTTTTATTATACATCAAGAATGTGTATGAAATAAAAAATTAATAATTTAGTCTACACATCCTCATCCAATGATATAGAATTTGAATAGCAATAATATATTCACAACTGTTACCATCACTACACCTAGAGATGATAATCTGTATCTTACCTGATGGATATACCCGTATTCGGTCAAAGAGGGTAATACCCTCTTAACGGAGTACGAGTACTACGCTAAGGGTTTTATCCATTATTTTTTGAGCAGGTATGAATCAAATAAGAGTATGCCTCTACTCTACCCAAACCCGTTGAAGAGAATACAGATTTTGTAAAATTCTTACATGTACCCATACCCTCATATATATATATATATATATATAATTTTTTATTATTAATTATGTAAATTTGAATTTATGGACATATGTTTAAATATGATATTGTAATAGATTATAATTTTTTTTATTATTATTAGTATTTAAATTTAATTCAATAATTTGAACAATGGGTAAATATAAAAATATAGATTTTTTTACTCTAAAGGATATGAGGATATGAATAAAAGTAAAAATATATAAAAGTAAAAATATAAATTTTTCTTACCCTAAAAAAGTACGAATAAAAGTATAAATATAGGATAGAGGTTATACATAAAAATTTTAACATATTTTATTTATACCCAACCTATTTCCATCTCTGGCTGCCCAGCATCCACATTGACTTTTCAAATAAATGGTGAATACTGACTGGCGATGAATGCTCGGGTGATAAAAAATTTTCACATCTAGTCCTGTAAAGGTAAATATTTGCATTTATAAACTCATACTCGGTTAATTTTTTTGATAAATCACTCAACTTTATCGAAATATCGGTTCTTTCATCGAATTTTTGGTTTGTTTACAAAGTCATTTTCCATTTACAAAGTCACTTACTGAGATTAACATCACACAATCGATACTCGAGTGGCATTGACGCTTTGTCGTCACCTGGCAACTGGACAACGTTAATCCATCGAATTTTGGGACTGCGTCGGTGAAACGATGTCAAATGACTTTTAATGAAGATTTCAAACAAAACCAAAAATTCAAATCGGAAAGAAACCCGATATTTCAACAAATTTGAGTGATTTATCAAAAAAATTAACCCTCATACTTTATATATATATATATATATTTAAAAATAAATAAATAAATAAATAAATAAAACCTGAGTGGATGATTGTACCACCCAAATGGCGTCGTCGTCTTCCGCATTTGCCTGCTAACAAACTCTTAATTATTAAGAAAAAAATAAAAGCAAATAAATAAAATATAAATTAAAGCACATCGCCATCTCGATCTCAATCTCTTCAATGAATATAAATAAAAAAAAATTTGCATAATGACAGTAACCTCTAAATAATTTTTTTTAAAAATAAAAAAAGGAAAAAAAGAAATCCACAGCGGACGCTACGATGCCGACGAGCGATGGCGGCGACGCAGGCGCCGACGAGACCCCAAACCCTAACCCTAGCGCCGGGAAAGCACGCGCCGCAGCTCAAGAAGTCCAAGACTATCACGGCAGCGGACGGCGCCGTTGCAACCGTTGGAGCTAACTTGCAGAGGTCCTCACCCTTGGCCGCTGTCCGGCGCTCTTCCACTTCACCGCTTAACCTCACTGTCGCTGTAGATGATCCCTCCGATGCTCCGTCCACTGCTGCTGGCGGGGGAGTTCTAGATCGTGATTGGTGCTATCCATCCTTTCTTGGCCCCTATCCTTCCCGCCCTCGCCCTCCGCCGCAGCATAAGAAGAAGCAGCCGGATCCATTGCCGATCCCGACGCGGCGAGGTTCGGCTTTCCAGAAACCACCGGATCGAGCTCTAAGAGGCAAGCCTCTGAGATCCTTTGAGGAGGGAGAGAAGAAGGAAACGAAAGGAGGTATTAGTCTTGATGAACGGAAGCCGGCCTTGGTTTCTTCTCCGGCGCCTCGTTCTCCGGCTTGTAAATCTCGCGGGCTTTCCGTTTCGCTGGTTTTTTTCACTGTATGTGTTAAAGATCCCAACTTTTTTCTCATTTTCCCACTAATTTCCTCTTCGTTGGCTACTTCCCAGATTTGTTTGCATCTCTATGTCATTTATTGCGTGGTTCGTTACAAACCCTAATTTTGCGCTCCATTTCCGGGAAAAGTTACCATTTTTAGCAAATTTTAACATTTTCCACTTAAAGTTTCCATTTTGGTCATTTTGGATGTAAATGCATTTCGGACTATGTATTTATTGCAGCTCGTCGTGACGCTAATTTGGTGCGGCTTCGTTGCCATCTCTCAGAGAAATAGAATTTTAGAACTAGAGGTATTTGGCATCGTCTCCATGAATTTCTGAATTTAAATACTCTTTGGAAGAGTCTTTTCTGGGGGGGCCTTAATGTTGGATCTCTTGGCAGGAAGAGATTCTTAACTTGCGTAGAATTTGTAATGGGAGCTGTGTTGATGACTGTGATAGCACTAGAGTTTTGCAGTATGAGGATAGAGATTTGGTTTCGTATTTTGGTAGTGTTGACGGTAGGATTGTGGCTCTGTACACTGTGGTGCTCTCACTAGCAACACCATTCTTTCTATTCAAGTACCTTGATTACATTCCAAGGATAAAGTCCCCTGCTAAGGACTCAAAGAATAATGACGAGGAGGTTCCTTTGAAGAAGAGAATTGCTTACAGGGTGGATGTGTTCTTCTCTGTATATCCATATGCAAAGCTACTTGCACTTCTTTTTGCGACTATACTTCTCATTTGCTTTGGAGGACTAGCATTATATGGGGTTGGTGATGGCAGTCTCTCTGAAGCCCTCTGGTTGTCTTGGACCTTTGTGGCGGACTCCGGGAACCATGCTGATAGAGAAGGTGTTGGGCCAAGGATTGTTTCAGTGTCAATCAGTTCAGGGGGCATGCTTATATTCGCCATGATGCTGGGCCTTGTGTCAGATGCCATTTCGGAGAAGGTGGATTCTTGGCGTAAGGGAAAAAGCGAGGTGATTGAGAGAAATCATATACTAATCCTAGGATGGAGTGACAAGCTGGTAAGCTCCTTGATCTACTATCTCATTTTTTTCGTTTGCATTAGAGAAAGTTCTTTTCTCAATAAATTTAGTTGGCGTGCATATATTTGTTGCTACAATCATAGTTTGGGGCCTTCATTTGCTGTCTACATTTCTTTTCTGTGTACGGTGGATGCTTGTGTTAAAGTGCTTATTGTTTTAGAAATCAACTAATTTTGTTCTACAAATACTTTAAACACTAAACTGGAGAATTGTAACCAAACTTTATAATTGCATCATGTTTACTTGTCTGTGAAATTATGATTGGTTTATCCTTGGCTAATTGTTTGAATTGTCCTTGACAGGGCTCCCTTCTCAAGCAGTTAGCAATTGCAAATAAGAGTATTGGTGGTGGTGTGATTGTTGTGCTAGCAGAAAGGGACAAGGAAGAAATGGAAATGGACATAGCAAAGCTTGAATTTGACTTCATGGGAACATCTGTTATTTGCAGGAGTGGAAGTCCTCTGATACTTGCTGACTTGAAAAAGGTAAATTTGGCAAAGATCATGTGAAATGCTAAACAATGTTCTGCCGGAACTTCTCAAACAACGCTTCTAATTATTTGGCTTAACATTGTAATGTGACAGGTTTCGGTTTCCAAAGCTCGTGCCATCATTGTGTTGGCAGCTGATGAAAATGCAGATCAAGTCAGTAGTGTTGCTTCTATTTCTTTTGGAACTACAGCCTTTTGCATTCCTCACCCTAACCTTCTTCCTTATATGTCATACTCTCCTCAACTAGAGTGATGCTCGTGCTTTGCGGGTTGTGCTGAGCCTTACTGGTGTAAGAGAGGGATTGAGAGGTCATGTTGTTGTAGAAATGAGTGATCTTGATAATGAGCCCTTAGTAAAACTTGTGGGAGGTGAACTAATTGAAACAGTTGTTGCTCATGATGTGATTGGGCGTTTGATGATCCAATGTGCTCTCCAACCTGGTCTTGCACAAGTTAGTTCAGTTACTATCTTCTTATGCAGCAATTTAATCTGGTTTCTTGATCATTAGATATTTTATATTTATTTAAGTTGTGTTCATTTGCTGTATTTTATTCTCAGGAATTCAGTCCGAAAAAATCATTCTTCTTTTGCAGATATGGGAAGATATTTTAGGGTTTGAGAATGCTGAGTTTTATATCAAGAGGTGGCCTGAGTTGGATGGCATGCGTTTTGAGGATGTGTTGATTTCATTCCCTGATGCAGTACCTTGTGGAGTTAAGGTTGCTGCCAATGGTGGAAAGATCATAATAAATCCTGATGATAGTTATGTTTTAAAAGAAGGTGATGAAATCCTTGTGATTGCTGAGGATGATGATACATATTATCCAGGACCCATACCAGAGGTGATCTTTCCTAGCCTTATCGATTCAAGACCCACTTTCTATAAGCAATGTCTTTGAATTTGGTGGTGTGACGCTCTCTAAGAATAACAAATCACTCACATCTATGAAGTAATGAGCAAGTCATATTCTGTTTTATTCTCAGTTCCTGCGACGCTGTTCATTTAAAAATAAAAACATTCTTTGGTTTCTAGAGATGTTATTTAGGAAAACCGTGAACGAATACAAAAAGTACATGCAACTATTCTCATAACACTAGTCAATTTTGATGACCATCATTTAAACCTTTTCTCAATTGCCAGGACAAAATGATAAATAGACATTTTCCTATTCGTCTCTAATTGTTAATAGCTGATTAATCAGTGATTGAAGGATAAAGTTTGATGACCGGTTTCCTTGATCCTACTTAGATTGCACACATGAAGTTGTTTAAAGATGGTTAATTTCTAAATCATGATATCTTGTTTCCCGACTTTTTCATTATGATGTTCCTTTGTTATCTCTAAATTGTTATGGCTCCTTGCTTCTGAACTTTGTAATTATGATGTTCCTTTATTATCTCTAAAATTGTTATGACTCCTTGTTTGTGAACTTTGTAATTATGATGTTCCTTTATTATCTCTAAATTGTTATGACTCCTTGCTTGTGAACTTTGTAATTATGATGTTCCGTTATTATCTCTAAATAGTTATGACTTCTTGTTTGTGAGCTTTGTAAGTATGATATTCCTTTATTATCTCTAAATTTTTATATCTTATTCATTTGTGAATTTTAATTTTTGTCACCTCAGGTACGACATGGTTTTCTTCCTATTGGTTCCAGTCCTCCTTCTAAATATCCAGAAAAAATATTATTCTGCGGTTGGCGGCGTGACATAGACGATATGATTATGGTAATTTAATGCTATACCATTTTCTTCTTCTTCTTTTGTTTTTCTTTAACTAGGTTAGGCCGAATTCTGTACTCACACTTTATGATATCTCTAATCTTCCTTAATGTCATCACCTTCACATAGCTTTTACTTACTGTTTTTATTTTTTGCATCTTTGCCTAATATCATGAATTTTATGTTGTAGGTGCTAGAGGCTTTTCTAGCTCCTGGTTCAGAATTATGGATGTTTAATGAGGTTCCAGAGAAAGAAAGGGAGACGAAGTTGATAGATGGTGGGCTTGATCTTTCTGGGCTGACCAACATCCGTCTTGTTCACAAGGAAGGAAATGCTGTCATTCGACGGCATTTAGAAAATTTGCCTCTCGAAACATTTGATTCAGTGAGTATGCATTCAAATTTCATTCTTATTTTACCCGAACTTCTTTCTAATTAGTAGATTATATGTTGAGGAAGAGGGAATTAGAAGGGACCAAAGTTTGACTTAGATTTTTTTTCAAACTTCATAGCACTACATAAATTTGTCTGTCTCAATCTCAATCATCATCACTGTTGGAAAATTCGGTCATTTTAAAGCATAAATTGACAATGTTCTTGTTTTGAAATATATCCTATGCTGACTATCAACCTACAGATTTTAATTCTTGCAGATGAGTCGGTCGAGGACTCCATCATTCATTCTGATTCACGATCACTGGCTACACTTCTCCTGATTCGCGATATTCAGGTATTTTTTAGTACTAATTCCATCTTTTGATCACATATTTCTTCAAGAATGTAGTCCCTTTGTTAATTTTTTCTGTCTTCATTTGTGCTTCTAATATAAATAAAATGTTCGTCTTTCTGAAATTTGCTATATATCTTTCATATGCCGACAGTCCAAGCGTCTTCCATCAATGGAAGCAAAAACAAATACTATGAGGTACACTGGATTCTGCCACAGCTCTTGGATCCGAGAGATGCAACAAGCTTCGGACAAATCAATAATCATCAGCGAGATCTTGGATTCGAGAACCAGAAACTTAGTATCTGTTTCCAGAATCAGTGATTATGTTCTGTCAAATGAACTGGTTAGCATGGCTCTAGCTATGGTTGCTGAGGATAAGCAAATCAACCGGGTTCTCGAGGAGCTCTTTGCTGAAGAGGTACGTGAGTACAGAAATCACTTAATACTTAACCAGTTTATGTAGAACATATCTTCTTCATCGATAATTATGCTTTGGACGATCAAAACATCGGAAACACACAACATTCAAGTTGATTGATCTCTAATGGTAAAAAAAACATTATTCTCTTGAGCTGAAAGTTAAAAACCATGTGTTACAGGGGAATGAACTGTGTATCAGACCTGCAGAATATTACTTGTATGACCAAGAAGAACTAAGTTTTTACGACATAATGGTCCGAGGTCGTGAAAGACAGGAGATAGTGATCGGATACCGCTTGGCCAATGCAGAGCGTGCAATAATCAACCCCACACCGAAGGCAGAGCTGCGGAAGTGGTCACTTGATGATGTGTTCGTCGTGATATCTTTGGGTGAATGAAATCGTCTAAGTCTCACTGTTGTTTTATACCTCTAATGTTAGTCTGCTGATCAGAAAGGAAGGCATCTATCTGTAAATGAAAATCCTAATGATACTGATACTGATGTATCTCTAATCCTATTTGTACATCATAAACTGCATGATGTGTGGCTTGAGGCATTCTTTTTTTTTAATGAATGCAGATAAGCCACATTCTTGTTCTCTTTAGGTTTCTTGCAATGGATGATCATGTGTTAACGTCTCAGAAACCAAGTTAATTACACTTGTTTTGTAATAATAAAACTAAGTGAAAGTCCATAGTTACTGTGACATGTTCGTAAAGATTAAAAAACTAAGTGTGAGTGTTTTTTCAAGGTTCAGCATCAAAATAAGTATTTGAAAGTGATTCCCAAAACAACAAAGGACAGTAGCTGATATACACAGTACAAAGAGCAGGTATGGCTTAACATTTAACATACTGGCAATGTACATAAATAAGAGTTGTAATAAGAGATTTGAACTAAATCTCAGTAGCTGAAACATATAAAAATGCATACATGCATTACTGACACATAACACATTCAGCAACACTACTAGACACCGCCAATGAGAAAATTGTAGATGAATGTGCAACTAGTGATATTTTACATTATCAATCACGTCGATGATGATGATGATGATGATGATGATAAACACAGACGAGAAACAAAATAGAAAGAATCCACTAGAGATCCACAGATTAGCACTAGAAAGAACATCCGAGATTTGTACTTGTAAACTCTTTGATTTTTCAACTGATGTGGAATTCTCCACTAGCATGGACTTGCTTCACAGTCTTGTCATACTCATCTTCTTCTTCCTCTTCTTCCTCTTTGTCATCTTCATTCTCCTTCCCCTCACCGTCACCCTCATCATCTTCATCCTCCTCGGCCCATCCAAAACCAGAGATAGACCTGGAGGCCAGTGGAGGAGTCCTTGCGTCCCCGACAATCTTCATGATCTCCTCGATGGTCTGGAGAGAATATGTCGGTGCAGTGTTGTCCCTCTTGTAGTAAACTGCCTGAGCTGCTTCTGTTAGTTCTCTTGGCAAGTTCTTCAAGAACCAAGGATGGCTCTTGATCTCCCTAATTGATATTCTCTGGAAAAAAACAAAGATATAAGTCATGTCTGCATTACGTTAGCAAGTAGTTTGCAAAGGCTATTGAATTGCTGAAAGAAATACCCTCATTGGATTGGCAACAAAGATTCGGGATAGGAGCTGCTTGCAATCCTGGGAGATATGGACATAATCTGGTATTTTGTACTGAACAGACATTATTCTCTGTAAAACAAGCGAAGATATGAATACCTTTCATGTTTAAACTAAATTTTTTTACTAATTGGAAATAGTATAACTGCAGATGACAGAAGAATGAACATCAGGAAAATGAAGGATTGGAAGTGTTACTGAAATAGTCTTCCGGAAATTCTTAGGATCTTCCTGATCTTCAAAGGGATAGGCTCCCACCAGCATCACGTAAAGAGTTACTCCACAAGACCATACATCCGCCAGCTACACCGTCACCGAACCCATTTTGTTTAGAAAGAAAAAAGAGCTAAGAAAAACCGCAAATATTAAGATGAAAGGAAAAATAAACAAGAAAATATTGCCTAATAAAACAAACACTACTAGAAGATAGATCTTAAGATGACAGCAAGCACGTGGGGTATGACATATGCTGCTGATAAACTTCATCATTTCTAATTAAATATTTTGGCGTCCAGTGGCATGTGTACACACGCTGCTTCTAAACCGGCTTGGCGTTTCAGTTTATGCTTAACTGAAAGATCTTTCTAATGGTCCAAACATTAGATTTAATCAACAAACTTGGCCAAAGCAAAGCTATTGATAAAGTGGATTAGGTTCATCCTAACAACTAGAAGCCACTAAGCTAATGCCATGGATCTCACCAAATCTAAACCTACCCAACTCCCACTTGTATTACAATGTTGACAGGTAGAAGTTATACTAGAATGACAGGTGGTGCAGGCCTGAAGCAATTAACAAGCTTAATTATGGGGAAAAATGGGAATATTGCCTTTTCAATAATCAAAAATCAGGAAAAACAAGTTATAGGGCAACATTACAAGTAATAAGAAGCAATGACGTGTTTATCCTTAACATGAATATTAGGATAAAAGTTGAGATCCATACATAGTCAGGGTAATCTCACATTTTTGCTGCCCAGTAATAGTTTGATGATTAATAATAGTGTTGATGAAAATATGTAGTACCAAAGAAGACGCGCATTTATGAGAATACAGCAAGGGTGGATGTATCCCAAAAGGATATAAGAGATCATTCCCTCTACATAGGCTGGTCCCGCTATGAAGTTGGTTCATTCATCAATGGACTGAAGCAAAATGGTAGCAGTCCCAGATCTAGACTTTCCAAAACAGCATATGTCATTTAAGACCTCAGACCTACCACTTTATCAGCATCTCAAAAGGAATTTATTGCAACATGACCCAATACTTTGTTATTTGCTCACAACATCTCAGCCATTTAATCCAGGACACTTTTAGGAAACTCATTCCAAACACCAAAGAGCTTGTTTGCTCTTACTAGATCACTGATGCTACTTTTATATGTAATAAGTCTCTTGCATTTGAGCTGAAACTACATTTTACTTCTAGAATGCAATTCAACAAAATAAAAAAAAATAAAAAAAGAAGTCATGATTACTTGAACAATTCAATTTATCTCGGATGTTTCATTCACAAAATTTAGTTGGTCGACCACAATCAACTTTACTGCATCTACTTTTGATCATAACCTTACCGCCAGCTTGGATATTAAAGCAGGTGTTTGGGCCCTATATGACTGATATTAAAGAATTGTAACAAACGAGTATGCTGCCAAAATTTATTCGGACCACCCCTAACTTGTCAAGAGAAACTCATTCTATTTCCAAATAACTGCAGTACATCATGTGAGATAAATTTTCAAGGAAATGGCCTACGATGACCTACAGACAAACAGGCCTACCGTGAACAACAGCAAGTGAAATAAATTCGTAAGGAAATGGTCCTATATGACTGATATTTAAGCTAAAAACACTATGCATGCAACTTTTGGCTTTTATCTAGGCTTATTTAAAAATCAAAAACAATCCAATTACTGGCTACCCTTTATAACACTTAGGCAGTAAAACGCTACGCCACACGACACCCTTTGAGGCTCCATCTCTACAGACATTGCCTGCACGATTTCTAAAACTTACTACAACCTTAGCAATGGTAGTCCCTTCATCCCTTCATTAATTCACCTGTGGACTTTACCCGCCAATCAACCTCCTTTCCAAAAATACAGTGAGTATCTAAACATTCTTTTCCTACCAGGCTCTCAGGTCGGTCCCCTCTCTAAATAACCAAAAGCTAAAGAGAGAGACAATAAGAACATCACAAGTCACAAGGATACTCTACTGACATCCTACCAACTCAAAGAAATTATTTCCTTTCATTAAAAAAAGGAGAAGAAAGATAACCGCCAGACTGTAGGGTCTTTTCCCAATTCTTCACACCAAACCCATACCTTCTTCGCAGACCCCAATGGCATCCATGCCACGTGCCAAGGCAGTGGCAAGTTGGACTTCAGCCTTCAAGACTGGACTTCAGCCTTCAAGACTGAGCAGTCAGTACAATGCACAGCAAACCCATTTATTCTTTTTGGAGAAAACAAGTGTACCCGAAAAGACACTAATTTCCACTTTAGCCAAATGAAGTTAAAGCAAAAGCTTAGAAGGCACTCAAAGAAGATACCTTGCCGTCATATTCACGCCGAGAGAGCACCTCCGGAGCAATATACGCCGGTGTCCCTACAGTGGATTTTGGCCTCGAATGCAGCAGCGAGGACTGCCAGAGTTTTCCAAAAAAAAATACATTAACTCAATTTAATTACACATTTTTCACCCTTAAAAAAAATTATGAGAACAATGAACAAATTCAAACCTTTGAGTAACCAAAATCACAGATCTTAAGACGAGGAGCCGCGCTCCCATCCAGCAGCGTGTTCTCCAACTTCAAATCTCGGTGGCAAATTTGCTGAAAATTAAACCCAAAAAAAAAAAAAGATCAATGATTTTCCCAGTATTTCCCGAAAAAAAAATTTTTTTTTCTATTTTTCCCAATTACTCAATCATCTTCCCTACCATGTGATGGCAATAGCTGACGCCGGAGATGAGCTGCTGGAAAAAATATCTAGCCTAAAAAATTACCAAAAAAAAAAAATCAAGGATTAACAGCGAGAAATAATTAAAATCATTACTAAAAATTTTAAAAAAACCAAAAAAGGAAAGAGAGAATGGGGGGAAAACCTCATCCTCGCTGAATCTCCCAGCGTTGCAGATCCTCTCAAACAGCTCCCCACCGGCGGCGTACTCCATCACAATCGCCAGATGAGTCGGCGTCAGTACCACCTATCAAAACCCCCAAAATAATAATAATAAATAATAAATAATAAAAAATCATACAAATCCAAAAATTCCCCAAAAAAGAAAATAAAAACCCACAAAATCCCAAACCCTAATTCAACCCGTACTTCTTTGAACCGAATGATGTTGGGATGCCGAAGCGACCGGTGATTGATGATCTCCCTCGCCACATTCTCGTCAATCTACAACCAAAAAACACCAGAAAAAAATCAAAAATCAATAAAAAAAACAACTCAAAAACCCAAAAGCTTGTACCTTATGGCCTCTCTCGATATACTTCATCGCAACGAGCTCTTTGGTTTCCTTTTGCCTCATCAACCTCGCAACCCCGAAGTTCCCTGATCCGATGTCTCTCACGAGCTCGTACTTTTCCATCTCCTCCTCCTCCTCCTCCTCCTCCTTCTTCTTCGCTAGTGAATCGAATCCAAGCCTCTCTCTCGCTCTCGCTCTCGCTCGGAGTTCTTCTTCTTCTTCTCTTCGTTTGTTCCCAAAAGGAAAGAAAAAGAAATATAAAAACGAAAACAAGGACCAAATTGTAAATATAAATAAGAAGAGGGGTCTGATTGCTTAAAGTGATGGGGAGGAGCACGTGACGGGCGGTTTCGGATTCGGATCCGCACCGGACGCGGTTTCGGATTTTTTTATTCGGATCATCATCAATTTGGATCTAGCGAGCTTAGCGGATCTTTTCTCTCTTTCCATATATATATATATATATATATATATAATGTACTACTATCTATATTCTTGTTACATATTTACCCTCAGAAAAAAAATATATTTTTTTATCAATATTTTGTAATTAACTATATATATTTCTTTATTTATTTTAGTTGTAGTCATATATATATATATATATATATATTTACTGGAACATTATTACATTTTAAATCTAAAAATAAAATTTAAATATATAACTAAAGTAGTAAATTAACATTAAATTATTATTTAATAGCTAGCAATTACGATTTCTCTCATCTGTAAATTTTTTTATGTAATAAAAAAAGATTTACATATCAGTAAAGAAGCTCGTGTCAAATATCTCTGGATTACAAACCTAGGGATGTACTTAAATAACCAATCCCCATATTTATATATTTATTATGTTTGTTTTTATAATTTATTTACATGAAATATTGAAGTATTTAATAAAATTTTTTATTATACAATAATAATGGTTGAATAATATATTTAAGTAAAAGAAATTTATCTATTTAATTATAATATATCAATATATTATTATTTGATAGTGGGAAGACTTTACAATCCTTGCACAATTTTCAATTATTTATTATTTTTTAATTTTAAACTAAAAAAATAGATTAATCACATTAGAAATGAGTACAAATATTATTTCTAGAATTATAATTTAAAACAATTAAAAAATAAAAACAAATTTGAAAGTTTCAATTTGGAAAATTTTGGTGAGAATTTTATTTATTTATTTATTTATTTTAATAAAAATAGATTAATCGCATAAGATATGAATATAAGTATAGAATTAATTTTTAATGCATTCACTCACACGGCACGTAAGTTATTTTGCATGAGTTGAACTATTTTTTTTTAAAAAAATATATATATATTGTATAAGAACCCAGTACTAATAGACCGATAAAAATTGGTGGGAAATTTTATAAAAAATAAATGTATATATATTTTTAAGGTGTTAGTCCAATTTAAATTTTTTGAAAGGATATTGAGGTCATTTTCACTATTAAACATTTTTTTAGTGACGTGTCATAAGTGAATTGACTGTACTATCTTGTCATTCCGTTCACATCCACATGGTAGTGTCTCATTAATGAAACATGTTTGCATTTTCCGACATTATTTATTTTATTTATTCTTTGTGTTGATAAATATTGCAAGAAAACTTAGGACTGATTGATATTAAGTTAAACTTTATTCAAATCAAGGTCTCATTCAATTAATGGAATTATAGAAACTGTGCATTGGTTGGCTAGTGTTGACTTGAATTTGGATTGATTATTTTGATTCCTTTCAGTCCAGCTTTTTTAATTGAGATGAAAATTTAAATATAAATACATTTTTAGATTTCATCAAAAACCTAAGTTATATAAAGTTTAACATACCAAAACCACTTAGTTCAACTGATTAGCAGCATTAAAAATATCATAGACACAAATACTTGTCATTTTTAAAAATAAAATAATAAAAAAAATAAGGCCAACATTTTAATTATCAATCATCAAGCTTTTTAAATATAATTGATTTAAAATTTAATTTTTATATAGTTAAATTTTTATTTTTAATAAATATTAAAAATTAGTTTACATATTCATATTCCTTCATTACTCGCTTAGTTAGAGTCACAGTCACTAGTTGTTCAATGTAATTAATTGTTATTAAATCCATTAGCTTATATTTATTGTTTACTCAAGGTATGTTAATTATTATTTGGTCAATTAGCACTAATGGTTGTTCATATCCATTCTTGTTAAACTTGGTAGCTTGTTAAGCTCATTTATATTTCTCTTTATTTTTATTATTTTTATTATATATTATTTTTTTATTTTTTTATCATGTAAGCATGATGAGAATTGATAATGGAGTTTTACAGCAAATATAAGATATATAAAATAAAATAAAACACTTAAATAAAAAAAATAAAAAAAGAACATATTCAAGAAAAAAAAGGGAACAACAAGAATAAGAATATTAAAAAATATGAATAAGAACAGTAAAAAGGAGAGAAAAAGTGAAAAACACAAGAAAAATATGAAATAAGTATACTCCAATATTAAAAAAAATTGAGGAGGAATTACAAATAAAAGCAGAAATATTTTGGTCATTGCAAATATCAGAGGACTTTTTAATTATTTTCTTTAATTTATTACCTCTAGAAAATGTGAAAATAACAAAATTTTTCATATTTACAAAATATTTAAATTATTTAAAACTATTATTTTAACACCCATGCACAAAGAATAATAAATTTTATGAAATTGACATACTATTATTTAATTAATTTTTTTTAAGAAAATATAAATTAAGATAATTAGCAGTCCATTGCATGGTAAATTACAACTAAAAAAAAACCACTCAGAAAAATTCTATTAAAATAGAAATCCAACTTGGTAGCCAATACAAATGACTCATGAAAGCATTTTCTTTAGAAGCATGCTCATTAAATTAAATATATTTACTGAGAAAGTAATCATTCTTTTATTTGACAAGATAATAAAGAGGTGACACAAGGACTGATATATAATTATCAAGAGACTCTAGTCTACAAAAGCATTTGATTTTTATTGAGGGTGCCCATCCCTATCCCCATGCATTAATACAAAGCATGGGACCCCATGAAATTCTCTCATATCTTTAGTCATTGTCTTATGTTCATATATCTTCCCATCATCATTCACTTCTCTTTAATCCTTTTATTTTTTAAAAGAAAAAGAAATATATATATATATATATATATTCACAAAAAATAATGAATATATAATGTGAAATTTATTTATAACCTAATTGTATGTTATGACCAAAAAGGGTTTGAGATTTTATTTTATTTTTTTATTTTTCTCATGTCACTCCAATCGACATTGAGTTTTTTACGTGAAAGTGTTCATTTAGATGAGAACTTGAGATTAAATTCTAAAACTCATATAAGACGAAAATAATATCCTTGACTTTCTTTAAGGGTTTGTTTGGTTACATGTAAGTAGTTATAAATAATTGTAATGTAACTGATTTTACATATAAAATATTGTTTAATTTGTTATAAAATAAATTTTACATGTAAAATATTTTTACAGTATAGGGTACTTTTGCATCATTTCAACTTACAGCAAAATTTGTTATAAGTTAAAATGTAGTAATGTAAGTAGTATCAATTCATCATCATATTCATCTCATATTTAATAAAATAAATTGTCTTTAAATTTAATTATAAAAATATTTTATATAATAAAATTAAAAAATAATAAATATTTTTATAAATTATATGTATATAATTAAATAATTTTATGAAAAAAATATTTTTTTAATTGAAAATATTATATTGTTTTTAAAAACTAATTATAAAATTTTTAAAGTAATAAAATTAAATAAATATTATATTTTTATAATGTAATATTCATACAATCAAATAATTTTATCATAAAATATTTTTATAATTGAAATTATTATAAAAATAATTAATAGAGTAAGTGTATAAAGTTAAATAATTTTTTTCAAGTAATAAAATCAAAAAAATATTTTCAAATTTTAATAATAATTTATTAAATTATAAAATTATTTTTACTTAGATTAATTTTTAAAAATAAACATTAAATAATTAATAATAATAGATAATTTGGGTAATCTCATCACCTCACTTACGTCTTAATATAGCTTTAAATTTACATTAAATCAAACAAATAAAAAAAATACAATATGTTTTTACTTATTCAATTGGAATATGTATTATCCATAAAAAGAATCTTCAAATTAAGAAGATTCATCAAACTGAAACGCCATCAAACTGAAACGACAAATAATTTCACTTACACGTGATTTTATTTAACAAACAACAAAAAACCCTAATGATATGTACTTATTATCTATTTGTCATTTTTTTAATGAAAATATGAGCATATCATCTCTAAGGCTTTTTTTTTTAATATTGTATTTTTTAAAATTATTTACCAAAATAAGTATTTTTTAAATTAATTACTAAAATACGCAAAAAGTATCATGCATTGTACTTTTTTTTGCACATGAGTTATTATTAATTTTTTTTAATTTTATAATAGTTTTCTATATGATATTTTACATTTACAACCTCATAAAATTTTTAAATTAATTTTTTTCACAACCCTATTTAAATTTTACAATGTTTTTTTATATAATATTTTACGTTTTAATCCTTATAATTTTTTAAAAATTAAAATTTTTTCTCACAACCCTATTTAAAATTTACAATGGTTTTTTTATATAATATTTTACATTTTATATTGGGAAATCTATTATGGCAATCAAACATCATTTGGACGTGTCACCATCGTTGCGTAGTTTAAATGGTCGATAAGAAATGTTGCCGTGGCTTGTGAAATAGGTAATTTATATTTGATACATATAACTCTTTCACCGTCTTTTCCTTCAAAGTTCTCTTCAATTATTCTCTTTAAAACTTCTAAAGAGATATCATTATCCACATAAAAACATGATTGCTTGCCAGAAGAAATATATAATGCTATCTTCACTTCGAGTGGTAAAACCGTTGTAGTAAACTAGAACAAGTGATCTTTCTGTCATTTTATTTAATGAAAGGACTAAAATGCGTAAAAATATTATATTAAAAAAACCATTGTAAATTTTAAATAGGGTTGTGAGAAAAAAATTTAATTTTAAAAAAATTACAAGGACTAAAACATAAAATATTATATAAAAAAATATTATAAAATTTAAATAGGGTTGTGAAAAAAAATTAATTTAAAAAATTTATGAGGTTGTAAATGTAAAATATCATATATATAAAACTATTATAAAATTAAAAAAAAAATTTAATAATAACTCATGTGCAATACCCTACAAGTGGCTTTTTAAATATTGCATTTTTAATTATATCTACAGAAATAAGTATCTTTAGATTAATTCTACGAAATCTTGATGAAAAGTCTGTCACGAGTGTCTTTGCGTGTACTTTCTTGCATTATATTTAAATAATTTTATAATAGTTTTTATATGAATTTTACATTTACAACCTTACAAATTCTTTTAAATTAATCACAACTCTATTTAAATTTTAGATATATAATATTTTTACATTTTAGTCCTTATAATTTTTAAATTAAATTTTTTCTCACGACCCTATTTAAAAATTTACATGATGGTTTTTAATATAATATTTTACGTTTAAGTCCTTATATATATATTTTAAATTTAAATTCTTTCTAACATATATCATTTGTAATAAAAAAGCGATGATCATACTTTAAAGCGGATGAAAATGATAATATATATTATAAAAAGATTACGATAATCACATATTAGACGACTACTTGGGATCAGGGTGCGTTGGAGACGATTCCAGTCACTATGACAGATCATAAATAGGGGTTGTGAGAAAAATTTTTAATTTAAAAATTATAAGAACTAAAGCGTAAAATATTATATAAAAACCATTGTAAAATTTAAATAGAGTTGTGATTAATTTAAAAAAATTTGTAAGGTTATAAATGAAAATTTCATATAAAAAGCTATTATAAAATTAAAAAGAAAAATTTAAATATAACACTATGCGAAAAAGACTCATACTTTTTACGCGTTTTTGTGAATGATCGAAAGATCTTTTGGTATATAATTAAAAATTGCAATATTTAAAAAAGCTCCCTGCAAGTACCATGTTATTTTTTTTCGCATTTTGGTGATTAATTTAAAAAATACTTATTTTGATAAATATTTTTAAAAAATACAATATTTTTTTAAAAAGCCCCATCTTTAAATATGCATATTTAAACATCCGCATTCAAAACATCCACATGACGTAAGAAGCATCACCACGCGTCCTTTAAAAAGTCTCTCTAAAATAAAATTATATTTGCTTTACATTTACAAGAGAAAATTCAATGTTTTAATAACCGGACCGGTTATCGAACCGGTTAAGCAATCGGTTCCGGTCCAACCGGTTGAACAGGTTGAACCGGCCGGTTCAACCGGAATTAATTTTTTCAAATAAATAAATACTTTAAAATTAAAAAAAATAAAAAATAAGTAAAAAAATAACTTCAAAAATAAAGAAAAAATAATAAAAAAATACAAAATTAGATATGACAAAGTTAAATTACCTTTATAAGGTCACAAAGTCTCAACTTTAATGTTTAATATACAAACATACAAAGATATAACTATACAACAAATATTAAAAAATAAATAATTAAATAAAATATAAGTATACAAGTATACAACAACAATAATGATTAAAAAATAAAAACCAAACCATTGAAATGTTTAGTTTAATACTTTAATACTTTAACTTTAATGATTTAATTATTGATTAGCATAAAATTATAAGTTAATTATAATAAATTAATGATAATAAATCATAATATATTAATATCTTACGGCATTTTGTTTTTTATTTTTATTTTTTTGCCTTTTGAAATTTGGACCAATTTAATAAGTTTATTAACTTTATTTAAGTTTTTAATTATAAAATAAATAAACTAATTAAATAATTTAAATTAATAAATTAGCCGGTCCGGTTCAACCGGTTCACCGGTTGAACCGGCCGGCCCGGTTCATTATTATTTTATGTGAGTAATCGGACCGGTTTACCGGCCGGTTCCCGGTTCAACCGGTTCAACCGGCCGGTCCGGTTTTTAAATCACTGTGAGAAATTATAAATTTTGTCATATAATGATTTAATATAATATATATATATTTTTCAAAAAAATCTAAAATTTTTTATTTGAATTGTGAAATTTCTTTCAAAAATACTCTCACGTGATGGCAAAGTTTTACTTAACCAGACAAAGACATGTAACTTTTGAAATATAGATGACGTCTCTTATTTTCAAATTCATTGTCATAAAAAAATAAGTACTAGAAAAACAAGAACATGAAAAAAAAAAAGTTGTGAAAAAAGTAATTAGGTAAAAAAAAAAAAACCATTGGAGGTCATTTTCCTACTTATTTGTAAAAAGAGCATACCAATCCTAGTGAATCACATCAAGCATAAAACAAGCCAAAATGGGTGGGGTCTAATGCTGAAAGGATTAACTGAAGCATGCAAGAATGAATTATGCATCTACAAGAAGAGCACAATCTAAAGCATAATCACATGATTCACATCAACAAAGACTAATTGACAAAGGAAGCTGAGCAGCCGGTGACAACATTATGACATAAAAATTAAGGAAAAAAAAAAAGAAACCAATGATTTTGGGATAAGATCAAATGATATATAAAGTTCAGTAAAGTCTTGCTTTGCAATGATAATGAAAAATATAGCAAGTCATTAGAAATGCCTAAAGTGATGTACATTGAAACATTCACATCAACATGTATCATTTTCATAATATGTTATACAAGACTGTGATTCAAGTATCTACAATTCGAAATCAACTTGAATTGCTTCTTCTAGGAAGTTGAAATGATTCATAAATTTTTAGACAATCTAGTTGCCAATTGAACAAAAGAAATGGAAGGAAATATGAATGTAACTCACAGTAACTTATTTCTGACAAGGAATCATTTGATATCTCCATTGGCATTTCTAAATTCAGCCGTTGATTTGATGAGGTGTTGATGCTTCTACTGTTTGTTTTGATCATTAGTCTCCTTGGTCTTGTTATCTGTAACTATCACACAATCTGAATGAGGGTTAACCGTGCCATCGATGTCCATGTCAGTCTTTGAACAAGATAAATTTGAATCGTTTACTTTGGTTTGATTCTCAGACATCTCAGGTTTGGTGTCTACTGGCTCTGCTTTGTTGCCCGCTTCACAGTTTGAGGTATCAACCTGCATGTCTACGGTAGCTTGATTGTTACCAGCCTCGGTACATTTTCTACTATCAATGTCACCGGCAGCCAAAGTGGGCTGATGATCTTGGGTTGTTGCCTCATCCAAATCAACCACATTGGTCATGGGAATTTCATTACCATTCTTTTTCATGGTTCTTTCAGGGGCAGAAACGCAGTTTGATACTCCAGCAGAGTTTGGCTCTGTAGCTAACTGCTGAGCTGATGCATCTGTTGTAGTAGCACAGTTAGTTGGAGGGGTTTGTGTTGTTACTTTTCCGGAGCTCTCTTGTGTTTGCTGGCTGGGAACCCTTGGACCACTCGGTGGTGGAGGCATCACAGAAGGCTTGCTACTGTGTAAACTTACAGGCTGAGATCCCGAGGTGTTGGTAGCTGATGAAGGTTTAGTACTTTTAACAGATGATTTAGGAAGAGAAGTTGTTCCAGGTCTGAAGTGAACTGCATTCTTGGACAAGGCTGCTCGGAACAAAGAGGCAGCAGTGGAAGGTGTGGCAATTCGCCCCCCAGCTGCGAAGGCAGCTGCTTGTATCATAGAATTCTTTGGCATTCCAACTGCAGGCTTCCCGGGAGCAGATGATTTCTTCGTGGCTCGTGACCTGGTTGATGAAGCTGAGGGTGCCTTTTGTGATGTGACAGTCACTTGGTTGGCAGCTGGTTGGGGTTGGTTCACTGTTTGAGGAGCAGAAACAGGTGCCGATTCGGGTGGCACAGATGGGGTTGCTGCCGTACCAGACGGAATGCTCGATTGAGTTGCACCTGTTTCATTTAGACATGTGCATGATTAGTTTCTGTTGATTGGTGATATAGATAAATCACGTAACATTCTGTCAAAAATTCAAATTGAAGAGCCTTTCTTTCATAATTAACAAAAGGAAATTAGCAATCAAACACATCAATCCCTTAAATTTAGAAAGGAATATATCTGCTATTAGCAAGTGGAAACCAATGACATTGTTATTTTGGATCATTAGTTTTAATTGCGACAAGGAACAAAGTTAAGAGATGCTTGTTATATGGAAGAAGTATAGGCATTTCACTGGAACCTGAACATAATGCTGATAGGCTTCCAAATGAAGGCATGTTGAGAGCCATAGAAACTGCATTCCGAGTTGCAAGCACCGCCTCTGATTGATTACCACCACTTGGGTTGTTGACGCTGCCTGCCGTCAAGTTAGTCTGGCGCCTCCTGATGGTAGACCATCTCTGGAGAAGAAAATATTCATATTTAGTGACAACTGATGACGATGAGATCTGAACTTAGATGATCTAATACCAAATGAAATAGTTTGCACTGATAGAAGCCCAAGAGGAAGCAACATGTTTGACCAAATTGTTTCCAGACGTTAAGATGAGCAAGTATCCATTTGTAAAAAATATATAGACATTACATAGATAAGACTATATTGTCCAAAGTGGTAACCTGGGAAAGCTGTGAGGCAGTTCTGTCATGCTTGAAATCACCCTTAAGAATGGTAGCCCAATTCCCTTCACCATACTTTTGGACAGCAGCTATAAGTTCCATATCCTCCTCTTTGGTCCATGTTTTTCTCTTCTTTTTTGGAGGCAAACCTGAACCACCTGCTGATACATTTCCATCCAACACTTCGGTGGATGATCCTGGTGGCTGTGGTTGTTTCTGAATCGAAACAGGAACTGCAATGTTCATTCCACGGTTTGTATGGGGCTGCTGCTGTTCATCTGATGTGACAGATGATACCTGCCCATTAGGGATGTTTATCATCAAAGGAGCTTCTAAAGTTGAACGATTTGATTGCCCGTGGTCGTTAGATGTGCAAGAAGATATCAAAACCTACATGGACAAAAACATGTTGCGTGCTTGAGCTATAATATAAGACAAAAATACAAAGATAACAGGCAAGATAGACAGGGTCTATCAATGGTAGGATATGCTTCACATGAAAAAGCAAGTGCAATCATCATGCCTAAAGCCTAATTAAGATACAAAATGAAATGAAGCAAACCATACCCAATAATGTTGAATATATGGTCAAGTCTAGGACTAAAATGTAGAGTTAGAAATCAACTTAATAAGTTTGGTCAGTAAAATGAGCATCAACATGGATATTATCCATGATTTCTGAACTCCTCAGGGGGATTGTTGACACAAAATACCAGTGGAATTTAGAACCTAGCATATAGACTGCAATAATATCTCTTTATGGACAAGAAGCCAATATTGAAATGCTGATGGCACGGTTCAGGCAAACATTTTACAAAGTTGATGCATTTCAAATATTTGACACGCCAATAGGCTCATCAAAGTTTGGACAACAGCATGTACGAAAAAGAATGATAAATTGAACTAATATAGAATGCAACCTTGTCATAGTGGAAGATGACTTTACCTTGACACAAGCTGAAGCTTCTGATGATGCTTCACTGCTGACAGCAGGAACAGCTTCGACTTCAAATTCCAAATCACTATCATCATCCTATAACAAGCATTCAATTTATCACTAATTAAAAAAAATATGTACAAAGAAACAATCATACAATTTCCCAGGGTCTCAAAATTCTCTTTTCCAACTGAGCAAAATTTAAAAGAAAAAAAAAACCATTCAAAATGGCTTCCCATAGAACGAGGGGATGCTGTAGAACAGTAGCTGAACTCTAGTGCCACTCAGTGAGCAAAACAACTATAATTGGCGCTAAAAACTAAAACAACATTGAAAGCTATGATAAAAATAAAATTAACAAATAGATTCTTAACCTTGTTCTGAGCATTATTGCGTAAGAAAGGATGTATAGCTATATAGAATCTGGTAAGAATTAAATTAACAACAAAGACTATCCTCATATTTCTGTAATAAATCACAGACGAAGCTGTTGTCTCAAACACAAGTCAGACAACAGAATGCTTATCTGGATGAAGTGTCAGTGATTTATTTTTGGACTTAGTTCTAATATAATGTCTACAAACTTGGTATCACATATTATAGTGATCAAAACCAACCAGTGGCTCAGCTCCATCTTCTACTTTTTCAAGCAAAGAGTCCCGATATGCTAAATGCCGCCAAAGCATCTGATATTCTCTCGCACTGGATATTCCAGTGGAGGATTTCTGCACAAGTGCTTTCCAATCTATTTTGACACTGGCAAACTGAGAAACCTCCTGAAGAAGAGAGAGAATTGTTGTAGCACTGTACCTGTCAAAATGGCAATTATAGTGATTGATGATAAGTAGTGCCCAATAGAAATTTTTTAGAGACATCAGTTCAACAAAAGACCAAACAATGGATCAAGAGAGAGCCAAGAGATACAACACATCCAGTTACACAGTTTATTGTGTTTGCGTATAACTACTCAAGTATAAATATTGCAAAAAGGCTGGCATTTGCATAATTATTATATACTAAAAACACACTGGAATATCTGCAGGACCACAATATTATAAATGCCACTCGAATCAAGAATCCAACACAGATAATTATAACCAAGTTGCTTCTACGACTCACATATCTTGCAGAACTAAACAAGTAAGTCTTTCACAATTATCAGTCAAAACCTTCAAAATTGAGATTTTTCCTTGGAGGCAACACACGCTAAAATCCAATCTCTAACTCCAAATTATACTCTGCAAAATATACTTTAGGAATCAAGGCTTTGGGAAACAACAAAAGGGTAGAATTTTTGACCTAGGTCACTAAAATCAGAGCCCAAAACACAAATTCCCAACATTTTCACACCAAAAAATCAAGAAACTCATCGTCACGAATACCTCAAACACAGGAAATCACCTCATAACCCAACCCTGACCTAAAATCAATGAAAATACAATCAAATCACAGGAAGCACGAGAGACGATGCGAGAACCAACAGAAAACGGGGAAAAATTTGGGGAAAAAGGAGAGACCTTTGGAGGAGCAAAGAGGTGTCTTCCTCGCTGATGGATCCCTTCTTCTTCTTCGTTCCCAGCATCGTTTCCTTGGAAAACACACCGAAATCGGAGAGATTAGCGGAAGAGAAATCTCTACGAACTTCGATTGAGAGATCGAATCGAGCCTGCCTGAGGAATCAAAGCTATGCTTTTTATCTAACAGTCATGAAACTCAGAATTTTGCGTTTAGGTCCCTCAATTTGTCAAATTCATAAAAACCCCTTTGAATTTTGTCAAAACTTTTACAAAATACTCCTTGCTATTTTTATGAGATTAAAAAATATATATGGTAAACAATCTAATGATCCTCTAAATTTTGGTGTGTTTTTATTTCAGTAACCGGCTTTTTAAAATTATGATTTGATCTTATAATTTTAGTTTTTGTTACAATTTAATCATTGAGTAATGCTATATCAAGCGAACCAGTCACACGAACCAGCCACACAACTGATGTGGCTGGTGGTGACGTGGCTGGTTCTCTCTTCTCATTATTTTTTTTTAATTTAAAAAGAATGAGAACGACTTTAGTTATCTCTATCACGTGGCTCTCTCTTTCTCTCTCATGTCTTGTTCTCTCTCCTCATTATTGATGGTTTCACACTCAACCGTTTCCATTTCCCTCCTTTGTCTTCTTCCCCGCTTACGTCTTGAGTTTCAATTTCCCTCTGTGTTTTTCAATCCTTCATTTTCTCAAGTAGTGGTATGCTGGTTTGATAGTAAGATGAACAAGAGTTTCCTTTGATTATCTGGTCACTAAGCATGTACATAACGACTCACTGATGGTTTTAAGCTAAGGCATTGACTAAATCTATTGATTGATGGCAAGGCTTATAAATTGGTATTTTGTTTGATTTTATTGCATATCTAGAACTATGACACTGTCTTAACGCTCAAAGTTTACAGGCAGACAAAAGATACAGAACTTCAGCACAGCAAATATTGTTAGTCTGAATGCCATGAAATCATCTGAAATTTCTCCTTGTACACCCAATCTTGTATTTTCTTGTAATAATATCAATACAAAGGCCATCCCCTTAATTTATTTTTTTTTAAATACATGTAAATATATGAATGTTGAACAAACCCATGCAAAGGAGCAGTAGCAGCAACATCACATCTTGGAGAAGTTGGGCTTGCGTTTTTGGAGCTTGGAGAGCACAGCTTCCTCCAGTCCCCGCGACCTCAACATCCCGGCATTCCACGTGGCCACGTAGTCCAACCCATTCTCAACCGCCATGTCTACGCTCTTCATTATCACCGCCCGTCTCCCATCAACGTCCGTGGCCAAGCCAGCCTAGCTCCGAACACCACCACCCACAAATCTCTTTCATCTTCTATATTTTTCTATTAAAAAAATTGAAAAATTTAAGAATTCAAATCACGATGCACGTAAATGACAAGATTACCCTTGGCGGTCGAAGATGCCCTCGTCCATCTTTGCCGGGTCGGCGAAAACCCTGGAAACGAGCCCCATCGCCTTTGCCGTGAGCGCGAGATCCATGGCGTTGCCAAAGCCGACGATCTTGGGAAGCCGCTGCAGTGTTCCGAGATTCGCGACCAGTCCCACATCCACCTCTTTGACCGCAAAGTGAGCTGGTGATGTGGTAGCTGGGAACCAAGAGAAGGGAGAACAAGACAGGAGAGAGAGAGAGAGACTAGGAACCGAAAGGGGAGTGCCCGCTTTGATCGGGGGCACAGCAGAGAAGGAAAGGGCGGCGCGGTCAGGATCGGTGGTGTAGGATAATCGCCGGTGGAGCTGGTGATGTGGTAGCTGGGAATCGAGATGGGAGAACGAGACAGGAGAGAGAAAGAGAGAGCCACATGATAGAGATAACTAAAGTCGTTCTCATTCTTTTTAAATTAAAAAAAAATAATGAGGAGAGAGAACCAGCCACATCAGTTGTGTGGCTGGTTCGTGTGACTGGTTCGCTTGATATAGCATTATTCTTTAATCATTTGAATATAAACTGTCAACGGTGATCACATGTGACATATTATGTAACATATCTTTTTTCAGAACTGTCATCTGAATTGGCACATACCATTATATCTCGTGTCATGTGATTAATAATATATATTTAAGTGATCAAATTATAAACGGACCAAATAGCTAAGTGACCAAAATACAAACTCACCAATAGCTAATACACCGTTTAGGTTAATTACCAAAAGAATTTTTTGGTTATTGTCATGATATAAATATATAAAATCATTTTTTACTCTTAATATTATATACAAATATTTATTTTATGGTGTTAGTGGTCTCTGTATCTGGATGATTGGATCCAACATTATCCATTAAAAAGGATTTTTTTTTTTTTAGTATCAGTATGATTTAAGCCAATATCAGTGTAACTAACAATGAGGGCCGACAGTTGATAGTCCCATCCGAGTGATCAAGAGTTTAATCACTTTTATAATTTTTTTTAATATTTAATATTTTTCAATATAATTTAATTAATACAAAATAAATATCTACAAATGCATTGAAAATTAGTCTCATGTTCTTTTTAAAATTTTTATATTAATTTTTTTTCTAAAACCTTTAATTATTTCATTAATAATAAAAGTTATCATAGAGTTTATTGAATTCTCCACATTTTCAATCTTATTTTAACTAATTTAATGGATAAATAAATTATATATATGATTTATTTTTCTCATCTTGCTGAATCAATATAATATATTTGGCATGGATCTAATCTGAAGGAATTGATCATGTTTATAGTTAGATGGAGTTCACTAATCACATGTAGGTTATGAATTAATATTGGTATTTTCAATAAAAGATGAATTACATCCTCCAACTAGTCTTTATTTAACTCCAATTTCATCTGACAAATATAAAACATAAATAAATAAATAAATAAATAAATAAATAAATTTATCTAATTACTTCTCAAATGTTGATTGCAAGTTATGATTAATGGGAAAATTGATGGACAAACAACCACATGCACACTTGATAATGAAATTTGGAAGGACTTAGGAACTTTGCACTCTAGGACATGCAAGCAAGATTCTTAATCACAGTAATCTAATATATTAAAATAATATAAACAAACAAAAATAATGTTTTTCTTTTCAAAATAAATATATTAAAAGAATTTATTAGATATACATGTACCACAAGCATGAATTGAAATTAGAACCAACAACAATGGTCCAACAACAATTATTTATATAAATATATAGAAGTTAGTACATCATCAAGATAGTTACCTTCTAAAAATATCATTAAATCAAAAGAAAAAAAAAGAAAAGAAAAATATATAGTATAAGATGTTGACAACAATTAGATAATACAGTGATAAGTCATCAATGGTGAGAGAGTGTGCCAGATTAAGTCCTCCATACCATAATATCGAGTAATACTATATAAAAATAGCATTACAGAAATGTTGTTTATCAATTCTTTATTGGCTCCTCCATGAGAGAAGATATATGAATTAAATGTCTTATATCTCTAAATAAAAAATGTTTTCCCGCGGAGCATAAAGGGGAGGTCATAAGCGTCTTTATCGTAAAATCAGTTTTTGATAAAATAAAAAAAAAAAACATATATGGCAGAATTGTAACCATAGAATACGATCCTAATCAAAATGTATCCATTTGTCTCACACATTACGGGGAGATAATGACAAAAGATATATTTTACATCCGACCGGAGCTATAGTATTTCTTCACCATTTGAGGGTTGCAAAGCAGAAAAAAAATTATTATTGTATAGTTATAGTCCTTGAGATATTATCCGGGACTTGGCCACTATGAACCCTAATCTCCTCCATTAGTCACTAATCTCAAAGTAATGAAGTTAGAGAGGGAGTGATCTGCTTCATTAGCTACTAATCTCCTCCATTAAGCACTAATCACGGATTAATAAAAAAATAAAGAAAAAGAAAGAGGTTTGAGAGGTTAAAAGGTTTAAAACCACTAATCTCCTCATTAGTCACTAATCCTAAAGTAATTAGAGGTTTAAAACCACTAATCTCCTAATTAGTCACTAACCATAAAGTAATTAGTTATATAGAGAGTAAAAGAGTGAGAGTGAGAGTGAGAGAGAGAGAGAGAGAGAGAGAGAGACTCAAAAGCAAGTGAACTTCTTCGTTAGAGATTGAGAAAATTAGGGATTGAGATTGTGAAAGCTTTTAACTTTTTGGGGAGAAATCTCGTTTGGGTGTGTTTTTGGCTCAGTGATGGTGTTGGGCGGGAATATGGTTTACCTCGTTTGAATAAAAAGGAGAAAAGAAAAGCTTAAAAAGTGAATTCTTTCACGCATTTTCTCAAGCAGGTAAGTGTGAGAAATTAATTGGGTTGCTGTAAAAATTGATTTTTGGTATTTTTGGTTTGATTTATGAAAAAAATGCGGAAAAATGAGAACTTGATTTGAAAACAGTGGTGTTGTGGATGCAGAGCTTGTTCGTACTTTAGGGATTCAATGCTTCTCTTTTGTTCTGGGTTTTTGGTTGCGATGTTTGTTGGGGTTCTGAAAGGTGGGATCTGAAGGATGTTTTTTTGTTTGTCTTCATTGTTGTTTTGTGGTTGTTTCTTCGGATTTTTTTGTGCGTTTTTTTTGTGATTTTTTGGGTTTTGTTTATGGTGGTTTCTTTGTTAGGGTTTTAGTTATGGATTCGGAGGTTCTTCAAGGATTTCTTTGCTTTGGAGTTCAGAAAGGTGGAATTTTGAAGGATGGATGCTTGTTTTGGCTTGAGTTTTGTGGAGGTACTGAGTTTTGGTGAAATGTGAACGGATTATTCTCAAGTTGAAATTTTGAGTGGGCGGTAAGACTTGTTGTTTTTTGATGAGTTCCTGCTTGCTTTTCAGAGTAGGGTTTTTGGGTAGAAATGAAAGGAGATTTTTAATTTGAGGTGGTAGAAAGATGGGAATTTGAATTATGGATAGATGCCTTGTTGGGTTTTCAGGTGTTCTGGTGAATTAGGGTTTTGTTTGATGGAAAAGGGATTGTTGATTTGTTCTTAATTAGGTCAGTTTTGAGACATTGTTTTGATGAGTTTTCAGTTGATTCTGTTGATTCCTTGTTCCTGTACTTCCATTTGCACTCTTCTCTTTGATTTCTTTAGCTTCTGTCTTTTCATTCTTATTCATGTTTTTATTTTTATTTTTGTTTTTGTTTTGAAAGGTTTCTGATCAATTGATCACTTGCTGGAACTTGATTTGGAAAAGTTTTGGGAGTTTGGAGATGGTTATCTGGCAGAAGTGAGGGTTCACATCATCGACACTGCAAAATGATGCCACAGGGTGAGCTACACAAGCAACTGTCATCAGAGAACATCCTTGTCATGGATGAAAACTCAGTGTCTGCATCTTCTCATTCTCAGAGGTTCTCTGGTGACCTGGTTTGTCTTGCTTCCTCTTTGCTTCCTTATTTCCCATGCCAAGGAATTGTTCTGTTACATAGCTGAAGATGCCCTAGGTGATTTAGTTAAGTGTTATTGGGACTTGAAGCTAATTTGTGCAATTGTCATTGTATATTGCAAAAATGAAAGAGGTCCATCAGTAAAATTCTTGCTTGAGCCATTAGTTTACCTTATTTTGGAGGCAATGTAGCTTCTATTTTGATGTGTCTGATGATACAAACATTCCTCTGTTGCTATTGTTCGAGAGAAATCTTTATCATTTGCTTGCTGCCTGTTCCAATCTACAACATATTCCGAACATTACTGTGATTCATGTGTTAAAATACACCATATTCTCCCTCAATTCATTTTTTAATATGTCACATATACATATCATAATCTTTTTCACTAAGACTCTTGCTTTCAGCATATTGATTCGCATCATTGATTATGTCATTGAATTTGCCTCCTTTGTTTTGTTATTCGATAATTTTTCCATAAGCATGTCATAGTTGGAATTTTATGGTCTTATTGTTACCTTCACTCATTTTCTCGTTGGAAATGCTATGTGCAGCTTTCGATATGCCTCACCAGTGGTCAAAATGGGTTACTTGTAGCACTATTTTCTTACTTTTCACTGAATGTGCTGATGCTTGACAGGAGCCGTCAAGGGGTTCTCTGAGTGATGCATCACTGGACCACGCTAGATCACCAGATAGTTCATCTGATGTTGCTGTTGATGAAGCTGATGAAACTGTGAAAAATTTAACTGAGAAGCTCAGATCTGCTCTTTTAAGTATCAAAGCTAAAGAGGATTTGGTGAAGCAACATGCAAAAGTTGCAGAAGAAGCTGTTTTAGGTGAGGTTATGCTTCATCAAGTCTAGTAGTTTTCTTGAAAACTTTTTTACAGTGCATATCAACAATATGGGCTTGGATCAATCTACATCAGTCATTAAAAAGTGTATTTTTGGATGTATCTAATGCTATTTTCCTTCCAACACGGCCTATTTTTAATTGGAACAAAAGTAGGAGTAGATTGTTGTAGCATTGTTCTTTCAATAGTTTTCTCGTCCCTTTCACTCTGTTGTTATCCTTTGTCAGAACTTTTTTTACTTATAGTTCTTCATGTTGGCTCGTTTTATTCATATCAATTAAGCCATAGTTGTTGGACAAACACTATCAATTCATTCTTTGTAGTTCTGCTATTCCTAGATTGTGGATGGCTAACGTCATGTTAAACACCGAGCCCTTTTATTTTCAGAATATAACTTAAAAGGTCATTTAATTCTATATCCTTCATGGCAGGCTGGGAAAAAGCAGAAACCGAAGTTGCAGTGCTAAGGCAACAGCTCGATTCTGTTAGTCAGAAGAAATCTGTACTTGAAGATAGAGTTGAGCATCTTGATGGAGCTCTTAAGGAATGTGTCCGGCAGCTGCGACAATCAAGGGAGGAACAGGAACAGAAAATAAATGAAGCACTTATTCGGAAGTCATCTGATTGGGAATCTGAGAAGTTTGAACTTGAGAACCGGCTTGTTGAGCTCCAAGCACAGCTTGAAAGGAAGAACGCGGAGGCCTCCGCCTTTAACACTGGCCTTCAGTCGAAACTTGAAGCAGCCGAGAAAGAGAACTCGATTCTCAAGGTTGAACTTCTCACTTTATCTGAGGATCTTCAATTGCGGATGCTAGAAAGGGACCTAAGCACAAGAGCAGCAGAAACAGCCAGCAAACAGCACTTGGAGAGCATTAAGAAGGTTGCGAGGCTTGAAGCAGAATGCCTTCGGTTACGGGCAGGGGCAAGGAAAACACCGAGTGATCACAAGCTTAATTCTTACTCAGGATATGTGGAGTCTCTGACAGACAGCCAATCAGATAGCGGGGAACGGCTTCTTGCTGTTGATAATGAACAAAGCTGTTCAGACTCATGGGCATCGGCTTTAATTGCAGAGTTGGATCAATTTAAGAATGACAAAGTTAATGTGAAAAACTTTGCTGTTTCATCTGCAGAGATTGACTTGATGGATGATTTCCTTGAGATGGAGAGGCTTGCTGCTATTTTGCCTGATGCTGAATGTGGGAGCTCTTCTTTGGATCTTGAGGCCGATTCTGAACGAGCTGTTACTAGAGATTGTCAATACAAACATGAGCTCGAACCGCTTCAGCTGCAGATAAAGGAACTTGCAGAGAAGGTTGAGAAGACAGAAATGGCGAAAGCTGCCTTAGAGAAAGTCTTGATTGAAACCCAAACTCAGCTCGACATTTCTCAAAATCAGTTGATAGTGGCCGAGGATAGCTTGGCAGAACTCCAAAAGCAACTGAATGCGGCCAACAGCTTAATGGATGCCATGGAGGTAAAGAGAAAAGAGTTGGAGTCTCAGCTTGAGTTGGCAAATTTAGATGCGAGAAATCTACGGGAAAATGTGATTTTACTACAAGAGAAGGCTGAGGCCACATCCACAATGTCTGCAGGTCTTGGAACTGGCGAGACAAAGAGAGACGAATTAGAGTCTCAGCTTGATTTAGCATATTCGGAAATCAGAATGCTACAAGAGAAAGTGATTATGTTAGAAGTTGAAGTTGCGGAGAGAACTGCATTGGCTGGAGAATTTACTGATAAATTCCAGTATTTGGAGGCTGTAGAGGTGGCACAAAATCACACTGGAGTCTCAGCTCAAGTTAGCGCAGCTAGATGTTGAAGAACTACATGAGAAAGTGAGATCTTTAGAAGGAAGACTTGAGCAAGAAAGAAAATGCTCTGCAAAATTTGCTGCCAATGCAAACATGGAAATAAAAAGACGAGAGATGGTTGAATCTCAGCTCAAGTTAGTGCAGCTAGATGTTGAGGAACTACATGAGAAGGTGAGCACGTTAGAAGGAAGACTTGAGCAAGAAATAGAATGCTCTGCAAAATTCGCTGCCAATGCAGACACGGAAATAAAAAAGCGAGAGATGGTTGAATCTCAGCTCAATGCTGCAGATCTTGAAGTCATGAAGCTTCATGAGAAGGTGAATGTATTAGAGAGGAAAATTGAGGAGGAAATGACACTTCTTGCTGAATCTGCAGTGAAGTGTAGAAGTTTGGAAGAAGAGCTAACAAGAAAGAAACGGGAAGCAGAAATTATCCGTTCCACAAACTCCAATGGAGAGCTAAAGCTAAAACAGGTAGTGCTCTTTTCATTAAACCAGTTTGATATTTCCCAGCTTCGATATGCACTAACAGAGTCTTGGCCTCAGGAAAAAGAACTAGTCGTGGCAGCGGGCAAACTAGCAGAGTGTCAAAAAACAATAGCGTCACTTAGTGAGCAGTTGAGATCTTTAACGAGTATAGAAGAACTCACTGCAGAAGCCACAAAGCCAGAAGTCAATGGAGTTTCCATGGAACATAATGATGAGGAATTGGGAACACTATATTGCACTAATTCTTCGGAAAGTTTAGATTTTGTGATGCTTCAAAATGGTGTACATAGAAAATCATAATGTTGCTTATCATTGTCTTTGTCTTGAGTTTTTAGTTGCAAAACTGAAGTAGTAGTAGAAAAGAAACTGGGAAGTGAAGCTAGTTTCATGTTTATTGTACTGTGAAACTGGTTGGAAATTGGTTTGTTTGTGATTCTTATTGTTTGAAGTCTCTGGTGAAGGTGTGAATAGGAAGTCAAGCCTTTTCATTTGGTCTTTTAGTAACTATAATTCTGTTGTTAGTGTTTGAAAGCTTTACAATGTGGTCTTGAGGCAAAAGCTTTGATATTTTTCTCAAGGTTATATATCAGTATTTTTTGTCCATCTATTAACAACCGGTTTCATGGTGTAGTGGTTAGCACTCCAGACTTTGAATCTGGCGACCTGGGTTCGAATCCCGGTGAGACCTTTTTTTAATATACTTAAATTATATTGTTGAGAGTTTCCGTTTAAATTATGGTATTTAATTTTATTAGCCTTTAATTGTACTCAGTATTTTATTTCTGTGGGAGTGGATTTTTTTTTATGAGTTTTTCTTATTAATTTGTAAGTGGAAAATTATCTGTTTCGTGATCTTTTATATATTTTAAAACGAGAAAATAAAAAAAAGATAAATTTGTTTATTTTAAAATAGCTATTGAGTTTTTGTTTAAATTAAATATTTTATTAGGTTTTTATTGTAATGGATATTTCATTTTTGAATATGGGATTATTATAGGGACAATTTTAATCTACTTTGTCCATCATTTACTCTCTACTTTTGGAGCAAAGTAATTGACTCTTACACCGTCTTAAAAATTTTTTTAATTAGAGTGATTTGATTTGAATGAAATAATTAACTGTTCAAAATTGACTTTTATTTTGATTATTCTCAAGATAAATTATATTTATTTTTTTCCTAGATTTTTTTAACTCCAGAACTAAAACGAATACAATTGGAGGAGGCTATATAGACGATCAAAATAAACCTTAATTTTCATGAGTCTTCTAACCTTGATTTTGAGAAGTGCCCACTAAAATACTTTTCAATAATTTCAGTTTAAAAACATTTTGCCCATCTTTAGATATCTATTTGTCTCTTATTATTAGTATGTATCCCCTTATACTTTTGGTGGATTTCTTTATTCTTTGTCATCATTCCTTATAATTTTCATAGTTCTATATATGTTTTTTTAACGATGAAATATGATTTATTTATTTATTTTATAAAAAATCATTTTAATGAGAACCATTGTTTTATTATTATTTTTTTTAATTTGTAAATGAAAAATTATTCTTTTTCAAATCTTGAAATAATGAAATTATAAGCGATACACATATTTTATGTATATTTCTCTTAAATTTTCATTTTTATTATTCAATTATATTAGAATTTGATGATGATAACAGAAAATTTTTAATAATCTTTTATTATTATTAAATATATTATTTAAGGTGTTAAATTAGAACTCTGGAATGAGTTCGGATAAAAACTGAAAGATTAGAGTCTTTTGCTTGAATAAGATGTTAATATCTCGAAAGAATTTAAATTTTTTTTTTTTGAATAATAGATGAGTATAAAAATCCCGAGTGAACAGTGTATGAACAATACAGTGAACAGTACTGTCGGGGAGAGATTTGAACCCATGATCTCTCCTTTATATTTTAGTATTATACCATTGAACAATTTGAAACCCATGATCTCTCATTTATACTTTCTTATTATATCATTGAATTATAAAATGATTGACTAAAAAAAATTTAAAATTTAATCTTAAAAACTTACATCCCTAACTTCAGAAGGGCCGGTAGCTTATACATTAAAAAAAACACTGGAATAAATAATTAATAAATAAATTTCTTAATAAAAAAATTTACAACCAAACAAAATATTTAGAAAATAAATACAATTAGCAAATAATAATAATATTTATTAAAAATATTTCAAAGTCAAACAAAATTCCAATTTCACAAAAATACACACTATCACAATATTATAAAGCGCAAATATAAACACACACCCACCCCAAACCCAAACCCAAACCCTAACCCTAACCCTAACCCTAACCCTAACCCTAATTCTAATTCAAAGTCGTCTCTTTTCACAGATCAGATCCACAAAAAGGGCAAAACTTGAACTCCGGTTCCACAACCCGCTCACAGTTCCCGCACTTCAGCACCCCTTCAATCATCCTCCGCTTCTCGCCGGAGTCTTCCAACGCCTGAGGCCAGAGCAACCCACAATCACGGCAGTAGAAGCCCTGACCCCCGTTTCTCCATCTCCACACCGGCACAAAGAAAAGCTTCAAAACCTTCTCGGATTCCACCAGATCCGCAGCCGATCCACAGCGTATGCATCTCCCCGCCCTCTCTGCGATCACCCTCCCCGCCTGCTGCTCCAATCCCCCTACGAAGAAGAAGAACATCTCCGATTCCGACCTCGATCTCGATCTCTCGAATGGAGCTCTCGTTTCATAATCTCTTCTTTAAAACCCTAAAATTTCGAAAAGAGAAAAAGCATCGACGAAGTTCTAGAGTGATCGCACTCATATTCTCTCTCTTTTTTCATGTAACCCCCTGATTTATGTATAATTACTGTTTTTTCATTTATACCCTATAAATAATTTAATTTGCACATCTTAAACATTCAATGAGTGCTTTGGTGATAAGCTTTTAATATTTATTTATTAAAAAGTAACTATTATGGAAATCTAATCCTAGTTTGGATAGGATTCAAAGAGAAAGAGAATAAGTTGAAAGAAATTCAGATGGAAAAAGAAAAAAAAATAATAAAAAAAAGGTATCATATAATTTTGAGTTGTCCAAAATCTAATAATTTTATTATTTTAAGTGAAATTGGATTTCTTCTCTATCGGACCTGAGGTGCATAAGAGGAATAATCCATCTTGGAAAATTTTATGTGGAGTATGTCCCTTGAATAGAGAGCTTTACTTTGAAAATACCCACCCTGCTATCTTAAGAATTATACTTCATATTTATCATTGAAATTTAAAATTATACGACAAGAACAAAGAAACAATGTCAAATTACTCCCAATGGATAGAATTTTTCTTTAGAAATCTGGCTAAGTAGATGAATTTTCATATGTGTGTAGTCATTGATACTCATCCTATTTCTCATGTTTCAAAAGTGTAAGTTTGTTGCTTTCTTATCTCTATGGTTATGTCATTTCATCACGGTGCATTGAGGGTTTTTTATATGCTCGAAAACTTTCAGTAATCAAATTGGCTTAAGGAATAAGAATAGCTTTAGCTCCCATTGTACATGCATATATTATGGTGTAAAACCATTGCATTTAAACTAATGCAAATACATACAAGTATAGCAGGAGCTAAAGCAATTTTTGTTCCTTAAGTCAATTTTGTTACTATCATGAAAGTTTCCGAGCATATGAGAAATTTTGAACGTAGCATGATGGAGCGGGATAACCATAAAGATAAAATGCAACAAGTTTACACTTCTCTAAAACATGAGGGATATGATGAGCATCAATGTTTACAAGCTTTATGCAAGTTCTCTATTTTTCATGAGGATCTCTAAAGAAAAACTCTATTCATTGAGAGTAATTGAATCTTTTCTTTTTTCTTGTTTGGTAATTTTAAATCCATTGATATCCATGAAATAGATCTCCTAACATAGTAGGGCGGGTACTTCTAAAATAAATCTCACTCTTTTGGAGACATATTTCTATAAAATCCTTCAAAGATAAATAGTACTTCGATGCATCTTAAGTCATATAAAAAAATTTTCCCAATTTTATTAAAAAGAAGTAATAAAAGTATTAGTCCTAGGAGACCGCATCTTGACAACTACTTTTGTGACTAACAAGTTAAGATTATATGATTCCATTAACATTGCTATTGGAACTAAGGTGCTAATTTGGAAATGTAATTAAGGAAAATCAAATGAAAGTAATAATATCATTGTCTTTGAATAAAAAGGGCAAGGAATAGAGCTATATATATATATATATAAAACAAAATATAAATAGAATAATATGCCAAAAAAACATATTATAGGCTACATATGAATTGAAAAGGGACTCTTGAAATTTGCTAAAAAATACAAAACTTTGGTATGGAAGCAAACATAAAATATAAAGAATAAAAGAATGAAATAAAATTAATTGGAGTGAAAGAAAGAGTTTATGAATATCAATAAACAAAAATGTCATTACTTGCATCTAAAGTGCGCATGGGAATTACCTCAACGTATCATAAAAGCAATTTAATAAGATGCATAAGAAAAAATAAAGATGGATAATTAAAATTACTTCAAATAAATCAGAAACTTTTGTTCGTTTCTTCTTCCAACAACTAGTGTGTGTGTGTGTGAGAAAACTATAAATGGGCATTTGTTTATATAGACATATATAATTCCTAATTTTATTAAAATTCTATCGTCCTGCTTCGAATATGAGTAAGAAAAAAAAATATAAATCAAAAGGAAATTATAAAAAAACCTATTATCATACTTTGAATGTGAGTAAGAAAAGAAGAGGAGATAAGTTAGAAGAAAATTCAACAAAGAGAGAAAAAAGAAATTTTTTAAAAAGAATTCAATTTTTAAAAAATCAATTTAAAAAATTCAAAATTCAAATTTAAAAAATGAGATTTGAATAAATTTGAAATTCAAAAAATGATTTGAAACATATTGAAATTTTAAAAAAAAATTCCGATTGAGCATATTGATATATATATATATATATCAACTATGGTGTTTAATAGTGCATCACACAAGGGTGTAACTCTAGTTATTATTCTAATAAAGTATTTTTTTTATATAATTTTAATTTTAAAATAAGTATTAAAATGATAGCAAATATTTAATCTTTCTAAAAATTTAAACAATAGCTATAGGATCCAATATATATATATATCCCCAAACATGTTTTTTTTTTTTAATTAATCTAAATTTTCCTGAACTACCATATATAAGGTTAAAATATTTTTAAAAAATAGCCCTTCACTTTTAGGTATTTATATATTTCGAAATTAAGATTATTAAACTAACATTATACGTTTCTTTTTTTAACGCATAAAGTAAATTTTTATAATTAAAAAAGAAATAATAACGCATGTGTTGTATAAATGCATACATATGATAGCAATAAATTAACATTAAAAAGAAATTCACTTTATCATAATTTCTTCTTAATGCTTATCCTGCAATTATCTATTATCATTATTTTGTTCTTATTTTTCATTGGATTAAGACAACATATAACTTGTCCTTGTTCGGTTGTTCTCCGATCCGTCTGAAATTCAAATTATTTTTTTTTAAATTATGCAAAACGCACACAATTATATATATATATATATATATATATAACGTTTAATGTTTGTATTTACACAAGCCATTATTCTTAAATTGAGTGGATCTTTTTTTTTTTTAAAAAAAGTTTGAACTAAAATAATATAATTAGTTATTTTAAATGGATAACAATCAAAATAACAATTTTTTGTTATCTATGTTTCATAGTGGGATTGGGTTTGATTGTTAATAAAACTCAAAGTCTCTTTTTGAATCAAATTTGGAAATGATTTTTAAACTCTATAAATAATTGGGATAGATGATACTTTGCTATGCTTTAAACATTTACTGTGAACTAAAAATTCATAAACTCTAGAAACTCTGAAAACCTTAGTTATGGGAAAGCGTAGGCTTATTCGTTCAGCTTCTGTTGGAGACTCTGTGCATAGAAGCATGCAGGTAGATCTGTCACCTAATTGGGTTTGTACACCAGAGAAAAAAAAGTCAAAAAAAGAACAACTAGTAATCAAGAACACTACTGAGAAACTTGCGGAGGAGAAAAATAGTGATGAGAAGAATAAAATTGCTGATGAGTATGTTAGGGTTTCAATTCTCAATCTCTAATATTGCAATTATGTCACACTATAATTTTTGGGGTTTAATTTGTGAGCTCGTTAGAGGATTTGTTTTTAGATGTTTATAGAATTATCAATACTAATTAGTTGGTAGAATATTTATTTATTTATTTATTTTAATGTTGATTCTTTTGTGTTTTGGATTGGATTTTTTTTTTAAATGAAAAGAGACACTTATTTTTATTTTGGCTTTCTATAGAGGTATTTATGTATGCTTTAAGCTGCAATGTCAACGATAAAGGGAACATAATTGGCTAAAAGGAATACATATTTATTTGAGCAATGACCTTCACTTAATGTACGTCCTTAACTTTGAGAATATATATATATATATATATATATATTTATATCCTTCAATATTTTTTCTAAGCTTCATATCATATATTTGTAAGTATATATATAGTATTAGGTATGTGGATTGTTTTTATGAAATTAAAATAAAAAGTTATCTTACAAAATTGAAAATAAATATAAAGCTTGTAAAAATAATTTTAATCTTGACATATATTAATGTGTAAAATAACATTAAAAGCTTATTTGACAAATTTACGATAATATAAATCTTTGTGAAATTTTCATCATATAACTTGTCTTTATATGTGTATATTGTGATGAAACACTCATTACATTAGTTTTTAACTTTCACTCGCCTACAAGATCGATGTGAAAAAGATGAAAATTATCCCAATATTTAAAGATATTATCATGATCATATATATATATATATATATATATATATATATTTGACAAAGACAACAAACTTTAGTCAATAAAAAGATTGTCAAAGAGACAACATTAGTTATGAAGTATCTCCCGTAATATATTATAACATATATAATATATCATCCACAATCATTGCATTCCTTTTTATACTATTTACATTATATATTCCAATCAAACATATTTATTTAATAAAATATTAAATGTTATTAATAAAAGATTGAATAAATATATTTAAAAAAAATCTAATTTTAGCCAGTTTAGTTTTAATAAATTCAAATTGCTTGGTAATTAATTACTAAAACTTCACTTCTTTTAAAATTTAAATTAAAAAATAGTCTTATAAAATTAAAGTTAAAATCAAATTACAAACAAATTTTTTTAATTAATCCCTAATCTTTCACTAATTACACTATACTTTCCAAAATCGTTCCAAAAATCTAATTCTAAATCAAATCAAACCCAAAATTATTTAAACCCTAGACCTCTTCTATAAATACCGAATCAAACCTCCACTCCAACCATCACCACTTCCTCGTAGAAATCTTCTTCTCTTTTTCCCTTTCGATCTCCCGATCAAGAACTAAGGTAATGAAATTTAGGGTTTGGGTTTTTGGAATTCTAATTAAGGTTTTGAAGATCTATCTATTCAATTGTTTGATTTGCAGTTGCAGAGATAGAGATCGATGGCACCGATTCCTTGTTTGAAAGGTTGTGGCTTCTTCGGCGATCCAGAGCAGCACAATCTCTGCTCCCAGTGCTACAAAGATGAGATCTTTGCGTGCGTGAAGACATCGATCGAGAATCAAATCAATCATGAGAAGGCGATGATGATGGATCTGAAAGTAGAACCAGTAGTGGTACCATTGCCGCCCATCAAGACGATGAAAACCACGAAGAGGTGCGAATCTTGCAAGAAAAAGATAGGGCTGATGGGTTTCAGCTGCAAGTGCGGCGGTGAGTTTTGCTCTTCTCATCGATTGCCGGAGGTGCATCACTGTTGTATTGATTTCAAGGGTTTTGGTAGGAACTCCATTGCCAAGGAAAATCCAGTAGTCAAGGCTGATAAAATTCACAGGATTTGAGAGTTTTCATGGGATTTTTGTTTTAATTCATAATTCTTTAATTTCCCTTCTTCATCTTCTTCTTCAATACTCGTTTGAATGTGAGTGAATGTATATAATTTTAATGAATTTATAGAGGTTATTATTTTTATTTAGTTTTGTTATGACGGCAATATATTCGAAGTTTTCTTTAATTTTCAATATTTTAAGCTGCAATTTTTTTTAAAAAAACGTTTTTTATATAAGTCTTTGCGTAATATATATATATATATATATATTATATATTAATTTGGGATTTATGGAAGAAAATCTAATTTAAAAAAAAATTTTAAAAGTTGAAGAAAACAATTGATATTGATGTTTTTTTTGTTAGCCATGTACTCAATTAAACATCCGCCAACTACTAATGTTTAAATTTTATAACTTATTTTTTTTTTAAAAAAAAAAAGAAAGTATTGTTTTTTACGGGTCGAATCCCTAACTCTCGACAATATTGTTATGGTATTATACATATAATATAGAATAATAATTAAATACAGTAGCAGTATTGTTTTTTTACTATTGATTAGTCCATTGTATATTATATAAGGATGTCGTTTCTCTCCTCTTCAAAATTCCATGGCAAGAGATTTATGAACTTGATTTGGTTTTTGAAATATTTTTTAGGCTTGCACATGGTAGAATTTTAATCGCCCAATGTGATGTGCGACTAAGTTAATAAATCTTTAGGAGGTCGTTAATTAAGCCACCGTAATTAGTGCACTATTGTACATACTTGTTTCTTGACACCTCTTATAGTAGGGTGGCGCTTGTCACGGCGCCTTTGTCAATATATATATATATTGCTTATAATTTTTTTTTTTTATGTTTTTATCTCACATATATATATATATATATTGCTTATAATTTTTTTTTTAATGTTTTTATCTCACATAAAATTATATATAGTTTATGAATGAATGATGTTTCAATTTAAACAATATGACATAATGTGTTATTGACCAAAAGATTATCTAACAAGCATACAACACTTCCAAAGCAACGACGAGCTTCCCATAATATAAAATCTACCCCTTGAATTGAAGCTCTCTTTATTGCAATAATACAAATATCATAACTCATCAAATATATAATGTATATATATACATATTGCTTGTTAATTTAAGTCTGTTGTTTTTGTCTGGGGTGACAAAAGCAATCAACTTGGTAATCAGCTGAGAACAGTGGCGGAGCCAGAAACTATAAAATAGGGGGGAGAATTTTTTTTTAAATTCAATTAATAAAATTTTTTTATATTTTTTTAAATTTTATTTATAAGTTAATTTATAGTTTAAATTATAAAAATTAGTTGTTAAATAATAATTTTTTTAAAAAATTCTACTTAAAAATATAAATTTATATATTATATAAATTAATTTGTGAAAATCAAAAACTAAAACATAGATTTTAATATATATATATATAAAGTAATAGATTAAAGAATAAATTTTTGTAAATATATTTTTAAAAAATTATTATGTATTAGATAATAAGGATTAATTTGTATAAAATTTGATTTTTTTTAAAATAAAAATAAAACTTGAGAGAGAGAAACAGATATCTAGATAAAGTAATAGATTAAAGAATAAATTTTTGTAAATATATTTTAAAAAAATTAGATAATAAGGATTAATTTGTATAAATTTGATTTTTTAAAATAAAAATAAAACTCGAGAGAGAGAGAGAGAGAGAGAGAGAGAGAGAAGAGAGAGGGGGCAGAAGTTCGCTGGGAAGAGGGGGGGCGGCCACCCCTCTTCCTCCGTCCCTGAGTAAAAGGGAGAGAGGGGGGAAGAGGGGTCCGCCGGCGACAGGGGGCGGCCGCCACCTGCCCCCCTGGCTGAGAAGTTGGTAGCTTTTGAAGAGAAAAATGTTTAGATAAAGAAACAACTTGGTTGAGTTCTATCCACCTCTCTCTCATTGTCTTATAACCAAAGGTAAAGATGTCACCTTCTCCTGCTCTTAGTTCAAGCCAGTATCACCTTGTAAGTCATTCGACCCTTCGTCCTTTCACTCACACCCACATAATTTCCCACTGCTTTAAGTATACCTGGCAATTTTAAGATATATTGATTAAGTTATAATTATTAATTATAGGAGGATAGTATGTTACAAGTTATTTATTTAATGTTTTCAATGAAAGGTTAGGGCCAGGGTTGCAATAGAGCCGAGCCGAGCAGAGCCAAGCTTTGAAGTGTTTGAGCTCGGCTCAACAGAATTAACTGCAAGCTCGAGCTCAATTCGAGCTTAAATTTATAAGCATGAGCTTGGCTTGAGTCAATATAGTTGAGCTCGAGAGCTCGTGTACATTATAAAAAAAACAGTTCATTTATAATGTACACAAGCCAAGCTCGAACTCGAGCTCGCCTCGTTAATGAGCTTGGCTCAAGCTCAAGTTCTAGCTCGAAAATGTCAATGAATCTTAAGCTCAACTTGAGTTCAAGCTCGTTAAACTTGTAAAGTTTATAAAACTCGACTTGTTGATTATGTCACTTGTATTTTTAAAACTCCAGTCAAATTTATAAAAATTAGTTTGTGTAGATTATATAGTTTTTTTAAAGAAAATCATGATGATTATTATTAATAAATTATTTTTTAACACATGAATCCATTTATATTAAGGGAAAAAAAATACTCATTCACTAGAATCCTTTAGCAAACTCGTGAGTATGCCCATTATCAGGTTGATTTCACATATTCGTCAGCAGACTCGTGAGCAAGCTCATTTAGCAGATTTGTGAGTAAACTCGTGAGTAGGCTCGTGAACAAGCTTGTTTAGCAGTCTTGTTAGTAGGCTTGCGAGTCGGCTCATGGGCTTGCTAAATGTGCAAGTTGGCGAGCCTTAACAAATCGAGCAGTGTGTGGTTCGAGCTCAGCTCGATTAACTATTCGAGCTTAAAATTGATTAAGTTAAGCTCGAGCTCAGCTCATTTACTTATCGAATGAGCTTTTGTTGAGCAGAGCTTTGAGTAGCTCGTGAGTGACTTAGTTCATTTACAACCCTACTTATGACTATTTTTGAAATATTACAAATTTTTATTTACAGAAATACACCTGATGCTATCCAAATTGTCCACCAACACATTCATGTCAGGTTTTAAACGTAAAGTGGGCTCCCTTTTTTATAATATTTTTTTGAAAGACAAAACTTATAATGAAGGCCCTATTAATTTTTTAAAATAAAAAATAATACTCCTTCATTTTAGTCTCTCCAAATATTTTTTTAAGATGTTTTTTTTTTAACAAATGTGACAAGTGCAACAGTGAAAAATATGGGTATAGTGGGAAATTAAACATTCGACTATACATCAACCTTATGCCATGGGGATTGGGTTGGACCCTGTGCATTCCGAACTCCCGCCACCCATACATGGTGAATCTTTACTTACAATGAAAATGCACAATAGTCAAGGATGTGGGCACAAATGGGAATTGAGAGCAAGATCATTATTATATATTAGTCTTCTCTCAGTCAAGGATATGGACACGGTTAGGAATCGAACATCCGGCATCAATGAAAATGTTAAAATTTTATTATAACAATCATGCTTAATAATGTAAAAAAAATTGTAAAAATATATTAATTACTTAAATTATTGAAAATAAGAATAAATATATAAATATAGAAGTAAATCAGTATAAGTAAGGAGAGAAAAACATCGTAAAAAAACATTGGATTAGCCTAATAGATAAGGTGCTTGCTCTCATATACTCCCTCCGTTCCTTTTTATGTGTCATAAACCCATGTTTTTTTTTATTTTTAGTTTTCTAACATCAAGAAGCATTTATTATTTTTTTTTTCCAAAAATTACTCTAACACTCTATTTAATTCTTTTCTTGAAATTAAATATTAGAAAGAAATGTAAAGATATAAATTAGGGGTAATTTTGGAAAGATAACAAATTTTTTATAAACATTTGTGAAATAACTAAATTTATTGGTATATGAGATTCGGTTAACCACAACAGATAAAAAGGAACGGAGGGAGTAAGAGATTAGGTGTTCAAATCGCACCCAACTTATGGTAAGTAAAAGTTCACTATGTTCAGATGGTGGGGGACCCTAGTGTTTAGGGTGCAACCCAATCCCCGTACCACCGGGTTGGTACATGGTCGGATGTTCAATTTCTGACTGTGCCCACATCTCCGATTGTTGCGTTTATCGCATTTATAAAAAAAAAACATCTTAAAAAAATTTGGAGGCACTAAAATAAAAAATATGTTATTTTTTTTATTTTGAAAATGTAGCAGGGCCCCACATTATATGCTTTGTTTTTTTTGAAAAAGTAAAAATAAAACTTTTTTTTTTTACTTTTGCAAAACAAGAATAGAGTTTTTTCTTTAATATTGAATAACGTGAGGTTTCACATATTTGTAAAAAAAGAGAAAAACCGTTAATAGTATTAACTTTTTTTTGCAAGGGTAAAATTGTTCATTCATATAAAAAACTGTACTATAAAAAAAATTGATTTTTCAACCCTTTTTTGTTTGATTTTTATCATTTAATTTTTTTGTGTTTATTGAAATTTTGATAGAGATTAATAAACTTAAAAAATATATTATATAAATCGATTTTTAAATGAAATAACTATTTTTACTAACACTATGAATGACTTAGTAACTGTTTTTTCTCTTTTTGCAAATCTTAGAAGCCACGTATCATATAATCTGAAAAAAACTCTTTTTTTTGTCGCAAAAGTAAAATACCATGAGTTTTTTTTTTACTTTTTTTTTTGTTTTTTAAACATATATTTTAAAAAAATTTGGGCCCGCTTTAAAAACCAATTTAGACTCATCTTCGTTGTTTAAATATTTAAAAATCCACATGAGTGTTGCTTAATTTGGACAATAATACGCTAAGTGCATATTTCCATTAATTAAAAAAAAACTCTGTAAAGAAAATTATAATATTTTAAAAAATTACCCGCCGCAAATCCCTGAACTCGCTAATTTTTTTTTTCTTTTTTTGTTTTTTAAAACAAAACCATCATATACATTAAATGAACCAATACGAAAAATAAATAAATAAATAATATATAAATCAAGCACTAATAATTCCATTGACATCTAGCCACAAACCCTTTAACCAAGAAACCATAAAAGTTCAAGTGGACATCAAGTGAACCCTTAACCCAATTGTCAACAGTTTTTATCCTTCTCATAACTGTTCTTTAGCTTAAAAGGCTCCTTATCAGTGTTCTTTGTAACATGTTTCTCTTTTACCGGCATATAAATTCACCTGGGTGATTGATCTACTTGATAGAGCCAATCCATTGGGCTGGTATCTCCAACAAAAACAGATCTGATAAGCTTACGCCTCCTCATACTTATTAATAAATAAAGCCTCAAAAGTTTTAGTGTTCATGAGCTTCTTCTCTCCCCATTATTTATAGGGTTTGGAAATTGGTTCTAAATTTGATTTCAAAAATAAAAAAGCACTTTCGAGTCTTGATATCACTTGTTGTACCTAGTCCTATTATGACCCGAGGTACATGTAAATATTTTAAGTTAAAACTGTACTATGGTCATTTTTTATTTTGAATATCAAATTTTAATTTGTATCATTTTTGCCATTTAATTTTAATTTGTATTTAATGAAAGGGTACCAAAGAGGATTTGTGTTCAACGAATTTGATGATATGTACATAGGATTTGCCACATTAACATTAGTTTATGTTAACACTAATTCGTTGTGTCATGTACACATGCAAACATGACACATTATCAAAGAGGGCCACGTGGACACTCTTATTGACATGACACATGCCACATCAGCCCGGTGAACTAGTAAATAAGAGTGGCATGTGCTATGTTAATAAGAGTGCACATACAACTCTTTCTGATGACGTGGCAAAAATAAAATATCATTAAAAAGGGCTATGTGCATACTCTTATAGACATGGCACATACCACATCAGCCGGATAAATTAGTTAATAAGAGTGACATGTCCCGTGTCAATAAGATTATTCATACAACTTTCTTGATGATGTGGCATGTCTGCACATGCAAATGACACGCAAACTAATATTGTCATAGAAAATTTGACATATATCTCATCAAATTCTCTTCGGAATCCTCTTGGTATTATTTTTGACAATATAAATAAAAGTTGAATGATCAAAATGATATAAATCTAAATCCAAATCCAAATCTAAGTTCATTGCTCAAAATGAAATATTAACATAGTATGAACCTGTCTAAAAAAGTTTACCCCACAAAGCACTATTTAAAATAAATTATTAATAAATTGAGATTTTGATTGTTATTCATACTTTGAATTTTAACTAATTATTTATATTATTTTTATTCAAACTTGATTCAAAAAGAGACTTTGAGTTTTATTAACAATCAAACCCAATCCCACTATGAAACATAGATAATAAAAAATTGTTATTTTAATTGTTATATCAACTATGGTGTTTAATAGTGCATCACACAAGGGTGTAACTCTAGTTATTATTCTAATAAAGTATTTTTATATATAATTTTATTTTTAAAATAAGTATTAAAATGATAGCAATATTTAATCTTTCTAAAAATTTAAACAATAGCTATAGGATCCAATATATATCCCAAAACATGTTTTTTTTTTTTAATTAATCTAAATTTTCCTGAACTACCATATATAAGGTTAAAATATTTTTAAAAAATAGCCCTTCATTTCTAGGTATTTATATATTTCGAAATTAAGATTATTAAACTAACATTATACGTTTCTTTTTTTAACGCATAAAGTAAATTTTTATAATTAAAAAAGAAATAATAACGCATGTGTTGTATAAATGCATACATATGATAGCAATAAATTAACATTAAAAAGAAATTCACTTTATCATAATTTCTTCTTAATGCTTATCCTGCAATTATCTATTATTATTATTTTTTTCTTATTTTTCATTGGATTAAGACAACATATAACTTGTCCTTCTTCAGTTGTTCTCCGATCCGTCTGAAATTCAAATTATTATTTTTTTTTTAAATTATGCAAGTTTGAACTAAAATAATATAATTAGTTATTTTAAAGGGATAACAATTAAAATAATAATTTTTTGTTATCTATGTTTCATAGTGGGATTGGGTTTGATTGTTAATAAAACTCAAAGTCTCTTTTTGAATCAAATTTGGAAATGATTTTTAAACTATATAAATAATTGGGATAGATGATACTTTGCTATGCTCTAAACATTTACTGTGAACTAAAAATTCATAAACTCTAGAAACTCTGAAAACCTTCGTAATGGGAAAGCGTATGCTTATTCGATCAGCTTCTGTTGGAGACTCTGTGCATCGAAGTATGCAGGTAGATCTGTCACCTAATTGGGTTTGTATACCAGAGAAAAAAAAATCGAAAAAAGAACAACTAGTAATCAAGAACACTACTGAGAAACTTGCGGAGGAGAAAAATAGTGATGAGAAGAATAAAAACTGTTGATGAGTATGTCAGGGTTTCAATTCTCAATCTCTAATATTGCAATTATGTACACACTATAATTTTTGGGGTTTAATTTGTGAGCTCCTTAGAGGATTTGTTTTTAGATGTTTATAGAATTATCAATATTAATTAGTTGGTAGAATATTTATTTATTTATTTTAATGTTGATTCTTTTGTGTTTTGGATTGGTTTTTTTTTTTTTTAATGAAAAGAGACACTTATTTTTATTTTGGCTATCTATAGAACTATTTATGTATGCTTTAAGCTGCAATGTCAACGATAAAGGGAACATAATTGGCTAAAAGGAATATATATTTATTTGAGCAATGACCTTCACCTAATGTCCATCCTTAACTTTGAGATATATATCCTTCAATATTTTTTCAAAGCTTCATATCATATATTTGTAATTATATATATAGTATTAGGTATGTGGATTGTTTTTATGAAATTAAAATAAAACGTTATCTTACAAAATTGACAATAAATATAAAGCTTGTAAAAATAATTTTAATCTTGACATATGTTAATGTGTAAAATAACATTAAAAGCTTATTTGACAAATTTACGATAATGTAAATCTTTGTGAAATCTTCATCATATAACTTGTCTTTATGTGTGTATATTGTGATGAAACACTCATTACATTAGTTTTTAACTTTCACTCACCCACAAGATCGATGTGAAAAAGATGAAAATTATCCCAATATTTAAAGATATTATCATAATCATATAATATATATATATATATATGTTTGACAAAGGCAACAAATTTCAGTCCATAAAAAGATTGTCAAAAAGACAACATTAGTTATGGAGTATCTCCCGTAATATATTATGACATATATAATATAGTGGAAATTGCCAAAAAAACCCTACAACTTTGCCAAATTGCCAAACAAACCCCCATAGTTTGAATACCCAAAAACCCCTTCCTTTTCAACTCCATGATTTTGAAACCCCCAAAAGTACGTATGACGATTAAAGCGAGTGTATTTAAAATTTTATGGACGAAAATGCCCTTGCACGGGAAGTCGTGGGTCGCACCCATTTCGGGGTGTGAGAAGAAGTGGGTGGGTTTTTCTTAGGCATTACAACTGCTTGTCTTCTCTCAACTCGCGACTCAGCTCAACTCGCGTCTCCGACTCTTCTCTTCCCACAGCACTCTTCCCTTTCCACTGGCGTCTCGAAGAAGAAGTCCCGTGCAAGTATTCGGCATTTCGTCACTTTGCAGTCTAAGGTATTCATTATGGTTTTTGTTAACTATTACATTACGAAGAGACATTTTTTTCGGTTTTGGTTTGTGATTTTGTTTTTTTGTTGGAAGACATTGAAGCTTTCGAGGGGATTAATCGGAATGGGGTTTTTGTTAGTCTGCGAGGGAGATGTCTCGGCTAGGGGTTTTTGTTTTGTTTTACATTTTCGTCTATGTATCGATCGAAATGGTTTTCCGATTGTTGTGCTTTGTGTAATGTTTATAATCTACGTTTACCACTTTCGGTTGATATGGTTGCGATTGTAAAAAAATGAGGGTCTCCGTTTAAACAATGAGCTTTTCACCGTTTAAGTTAGTTAAAGTCTCCGTTTAATTATTTGTATCTACGTTTAATAGTATACGTCACTTTGCTTAAAAAAATGATATCGGTGTTTAAGAGCGAGTGTTTCTAGTTTAACAAATTACATTTCCGCTTAACAATGTCTTTGTTATTATCGCGAGCTTGTGATTATGGCGGTCGATCTAGTTAATGGGCGATGCTACTTGACACGTGAGTGGAGACCGTGGCTGAATTGAAAGTTCACATGATCCCTCGACATTGGGAGATCATCCGAAGGACACCGTTCACGACATTCTATCGAGTTGGAAGTCGTATACCAAGAGCGGGCCCTTCTTGACTCTCGTTGCGAGAGATACGATAACCGCACCAATAAATTCGAGGGATCGGGGAAAGCATCTCGACTTTCGAGGCTGAAGATGTGGCGATCATTCTTGGCTCGCGTTGCGATGGGGAGGCGATCGTGTTTCGGAAGAAGAAAACACGGTCGACTTTTCGAAGAGAGGTATTTATCGAAGGCGTCACGAGAGACACGGAGACTCCAGTCGGGAGCACTCTTCAAAGACTCGTTGGACGGAGGGAGAAGAGGAGAATTTTTGCCAAACTGCGATGGTGTACCTCACGGGTACAATCCTCTTCCCAAATACCTCATGCTCGGGTTCCTAACTCGGATCGTTGATTATGTCGATGATCTACACGGAATGGGGGCGCTACGCGTGAGGGCAGCGACGCACTGAGTGGCTTATGGAGGACATACCACGAGCCGCTACCCGAGTGCGATCTAGATCTGCGGGGGAAGAAGACCAACACCGGGTATGTTAAGGGTTCAGCGGTGGCGCTTAACATCCGGTTTTACTGAGTGACCGGAGCCGGAAAGAAAGTCCGTTTCTGCAAGATCCCAAGGATCTTTGTGCTACGGTGAAAAATACTACAGGAAGCAAGCGACGATAGAGACGAGTTTGTCATCTCTCGAAGGAAAAGAGGTAATAATTCAAAAAAATATTTTGTTTAGCGTGAGGCGTTAACGTTTAACCATATCATTTACCGTTTAACTTTATTCATCTATCGTTTAACATTATAACTTACGGTTTAACTTTGTTCGACTACCGTTTAAACTTTTAGTTTAATGTTTAATTTGTTTGTTCTATCGTTTAACACAATAGGTTATAACGTTTAAATATACGAGTTACATGTGTAAATATAGTTTTAATTGTTTAAACTAAATAATTTCGCTAAGATTGTTTGCTTTTACACATGCTAGTTTCTCGAGTTGGTTCCGTGAATCTCGATGAAGAAGTATTTGTTCGCCAACCGCGTCGATCCGGATGCTATTGCTCCGGGAACCGCTTGCTCAAAGGCAAGATGAGAGGGCGACCTCTTCCTTGCGCTACTGGGCCCGCCCGTTCTCCCCGCTTCGAGGGCCAAAAGCGCATTCGTCGAGGCCGGAGAAGCCCTCCCCACCCCGCCCGATCGTGGCTTCCCCCGACCCAGTGTCGGCCCACTCGACGTGGCGGCTCCCCTGCCGGCACTAGGGCGAGGGATGTCATCTGCAACTCTCATGCGGGCATGCCGATTTTTGATGACCGAGTTCTCTCGGCTTGTCGCTCGGGTGGAGGCGTTGGAAGGCCGGTCGCGATCATCGATCACTGCCTTCCCTTCAAACAAATGAAGCACCCGGGACGGATCACGCCGTCGGAGTTCGACGACGAGGACATCATCGGGGTGGCCCTTCAAAGACGGCCTCATTCGAAGAAGCTTGCAAAAAAGAGGAATATCGAGACACATGCGCTGACACGGGAAATATCGAGACCTCATCGCTCACATATTTCAGCTAACACTGATTCCCAAGAAGTCAGCACCGTGAACATTAGCACTCGTCCCTCCCCGTTGTATATAGCAATAGCACAAAAACTCTCCATAATTTAATCGGAAGAGCTAAAATTGAATACACCAAATGAGAAGAAGAAAAAGAAGAAGAAGAAGAACAAGAACAAGAACAAGAAGAACAAGAACAAGAAGAACAAGATATGAGCCTTCTAAACTTTGTTTGAGAAAAAGCAAGCAGGAGGCAAAAAAAAAAATTGAAAAACTATGCATAAAGAAAGTTATGATTGGGCGCCATTTTTCCCACCTTTTGCAAGGGCAAAAAAGGAATTTCATATCGTGGACCCACTTCAACTTACCGGCGGGGGGTTAAAAGGAATGTAAAATATAACGGAGGGCTGTCCGGGGTGTGCAAAAGTTGGAAGGGGTTTTTGGGAAGTTTTGAAAATTACGAGGGGTGAACAGTAATTTTCCCTATAATATATCATCCACAATCATTGCATTCCTTTTTTATACTATTTACATTATATATTCCGATCAAACATATTTATTTAATAAAATATTAAATGTTATTAATAAAAGATTGAATAAATATATTTTTTAAAAAAAATCTAATTTTAGCCAGTTTAGTTTTAATAAATTCAAATTGCTTGGTAATTAATTACTAAAACTTCACTTCTTTTAAAATTTAAATTAAAAAATAGTCTTATAAAATTAAAATTAAAATCAAATTACAAACAAATTAATTAATCCCTAATCTTTCACTAATTACACTTTACTTTCCAAAAATCGTTCAAAATCTAATTCTAAATCAAATCAAACCCAAAATTATTTAAACCCTAGACCTCTTCTATAAATACCCAAGTCAAAATATCATTGTCTTTGAATAAAAAGAGCAAAGAATAGAGATATATAAATATATGTATATATGGAAAACAAAATATAAATAGAATAATATGCCAAAAACATATTATAGGCTACATATGGATTGAAAAGGGACTCTTAAAATTTGCTAAAAAATACAAAATTTTGGTACGGAAACAAACATAAAATATAAAGAATAAAAGAATAAAATAAAATTGATTGGAGTGAAAGAAAAAGTTTATGAATATCAATAAACAAAATTGTCATTACTCGCATCTAAAGTGCGCATGGGAATTACCTCAACGAATCATAAAAGAAATTTAATAAGATGCATAAGAAAAAATAAAAATGGTAATTAAAATTACTTTAAATAAATCTGAAACTTTTGCTCATTTCTTCTTCCAACAACTAGTGTGTGTGAGAAAACTATAAAGGGTCATTTGTTTATATAGACATATATAATTCCTAATTTTATTAAAATTCTATCATGCTTCGAATATGAGTAAGAAAAAAAAATTAGATAAATTGAAAAGACATTTTAAAAAAACCTATTATCATGCTTTGAATGTGCGTAAGAAAAGAAGAGGAGATAAGTTAGAAGAAAATTCAACAAAGAGAGAAAAAAAGGAATTTTTTAAAAAGAATTCAATTTAAAAAAATTCAAATTTCAAATTTAAAAAATGAGATTCGAATAAATTTGAAATTAAAAAAAATGATTTGAAACAAATTGAAATTAAAAAAAAATTCCGAATGAGCATATTGTTATATATATATATATATATATATCAACTATGGTGTTTAATAGTGCATCACACAAGGGTGTAACTCTAGTTTATATTCTAATAAAGTATTTTTTTATATAATTTTATTTTTAAAATAAGTATTAAAATGATAGCAATATTTAATCTTTCTAAAAAATAAAACAATAGCTATATCCCCAAACATGGTTTTTTTTTTTTTAAAAAAAAAAATTAATCTAAATTTTCCTGAACTACCACATATGAGGTTAAAATATTTTTTAAAAAATAGCCCTTCACTTTTAGGTATTTATATATTTCGAAATTAAGATTATTAAACTAACATTATACGTTTCTTTTTTTAACGCATAAAGTAAATTTTTATAATTAAAAAAGAAATAATAACGCATGTGTTCATTACTTGGTATAAATGCATACATATGATAGCAATAAATTAACATTAAAAATAAATTCACTTTATCATAATTTCTTCTTAATGCTTATCCTGCAATTATCTATTATCATTATTTTTTTCTTATTTTTCATTGGATTAAGACAACATATAACTTGTCCTTGTTTGGTTGTTCTCCGATCCGTCTGAAATTCAAATTAATTTTTTTAAAATTATGCAAAAAGCACACAATTATATATATATATATATATATATAACGTTTAATGTTTGTATTTACACAAGCCATTATTCTTAAATTGAGTGGATCTTTTTTTTAAAAAAAAAAGAAGTTTGAACTAAAATAATATAATTAGTTATTTTAAAGGGATAACAATTAAAATAACAATTTTTTGTTATCTATGTTTCTTAGTGGGATTGTGTTTGATTGTTAATAAAATTCAAAGTCACTTTTTGAATCAAATTTGGAAATGATTTTTAAACTCTATAAATAATTGGGATAGATGATACTTTGCTATGCTTTAAACATTTACTGTGAACTAAAAATTCATAAACTCTAGAAACTCTGAAAATCTTAGTTATGGGAAAGCGTAGGCTTATTCGTTCAGCTTCTGTTGGAGACTCTGTGCATCGAAGCATGCAGGTAGATCTGTCACCTAATTGGGTTTGTATACCAGAGAAAAAAAAGTCAAAAAAAGAACAACTAGTAATCAAGAACACTATTGAGAAACTTGCGGAGGAGAAAAATAGTGATGAGAAGAATAAAAACTGCTGATGAGTATGTCAGGGTTTCAATTCTCAATCTCTAATATTGCAATTATGTACACACTATAATTTTTGGGGTTTAATATGTGAGCTTGTTAGAGGATTTGTTTTTAGATGTTTATAGAATTATCAATACTAATTAGTTAGTAGAATATTTATTTATTTATTTATTTTAATGTTGATTCTTTTGTGTTTTGGATTGGTTTTTTTTTTTTAATGAAAAGAGACACTTATTTTTATTTTGGCTTTCTATAGAAGTATTTATGTATGCTTTAAGCTGCAATGTCAACGATAAAGGGAACATAATTGGCTAAAAGGAATATATATTTATTTGAGCAATGACCTTCACCTAATGTCCATCCTTAATTTTGAGAATATATATATTTATATCCTTCAATATTTTTTCTAAGCTTCATATCATATATTTGTAATTATATATATAGTATTAGTTATGTGGATTGTTTTTATGAAATTAAAATAAAAAGTTATCTTACAAAATTGAAAATAAATATAAAGCTTGTAAAAATAATTTTAATCTTGACATATATTAATGTGTAAAATAACATTAAAAGCTTATTTGACAAATTTACGATAATGTAAATCTTTGTGAAATTTTCATCATATAACTTGTCTTTATATGTCTATATTGTGATGAAACACTCATTACATTAGTTTTTAACTTTCACTCGCCCACAAGATCGATGTGAAAAAAATGAAAATTATCCCAATATTTAAAGATATTATCATGATCATATAATATATATATATATATATTTCACAAAAGCAACAAACTTCAGTCCATAAAAAGATTGTCAAAGAGACAACATTAGTTATGGAGTATCTCCCGTAATATATTATAACATATATAATATATCATCCACAATCATTGCATTCCTTTTTTATACTATTTACATTATATTTTCCAATCAAACATATTTATTTAATAAAATATTAAATGTTATTAATAAAAGATTGAATATATATATATATAAAATCTAATTTTAGCCAGTTTAGTTTTAATAAATTCAAATTGCTTGGTAATTAATTACTAAAACTTCACTTCTTTTAAAATTTAAATTAAAAAAAATAGTCTTATAAAATTAAAGTTAAAATCAAATTACAAACAAATTAATTAATCCCTAATATTTCACTAATTACACTTTACTTTCCAAAAACGTTAAAAAATAAAAAAAAATTAAAAAAAAATCTAATTCTAAATCAAATCAAACCCAAAATTATTTAAACCCTAGACCTCTTCTATAAATACCCAATCAAACCTCCACTCCAACCATCACCACTTCCTCGTAGAAATCTTCTTCTCTTTTTCCCTTTCGATCTCCCGCTCAAGAACTAAGGTAATGAAATTTGGGGTTAGGGTTTGGGTTTTTGGAATTCTAATTAAAGTTTTGAAGATCTATCTATTCAATTGTTTGATTTGCAGTTGCAGAAATAGAGATCGATGGGGCCGATTCCTTGTTTGAAGGGCTGTGGCTTCTTCGGCGATCCAGAGCAGCGCAATCTCTGCTCGCGGTGCTACAAAGATGAGATATTTGCGTGCGTGAAGACATCGATCGAGAATCAAATCAATCGTGAGAAGGCTATGATGATGGATGTGAAAGTAGAACCAGTAGTGGTACCATTGCCGCCCATTAAGACGATGAAAACCACGAAGAGGTGCGAATCTTGCAAGAAAAAGATAGGGCTGATGGGTTTCAGCTGCAAGTGCGGTGGTGAGTTTTGCTCTTCTCATCGGTTGCCGGAGATGCATTATTGTTGTATTGATTTCAAGGGTTTTGGTAGGAACTCCATTGCCAAGGAAAATCCAGTAGTCAAGGCTGATAAAATTCTCAAGATTTGAGAGTTTTCATGGGATTTGATTCGTACTTGAACCTTGTGAAACATTAATTAGTACTTACAAAGTTAGTTGACTAAGGTCTCTTAACATTTTCTAGAAATGAAAATTTTGCCTCAAATCATTCAAGCAAACTTGCAAACATGTTTCCTACGATCTTATAGCCCATCTGCTTAATTTACCTAACCAAAACATGAATAAAATAAGTCAATTGTCAACTAAACTCGTTATGAAACACCCAAGTTCTATGAATCACTCTCTCATCATTAAAACTTTATCATCAGTGATATCTTCTTCTTAGCCTCTATCACTTGTCCCAGGGGCTCTATCACTCTTCCCAAGTTGAGAATCAAATCCAACTCAGACCTAAAAAGACAAAAGAATATGCAGTAGTTAAACATAATGTTAATGACATGGACCTTCATATGATAGTTTCCAGCTTGCACAAGTGATAAAGGCTCACACTCCCAAAATAACAGTCCAAAATCTCAACAAAATGATAAATTATTTCCAGAACCTACAATGAATTCATTGTCTTCCAGATCAATGCACATGCAAAAATAAAAATAGCACAGTAATATAAACCAATAAAGGAAAAAAAGCATTAACAAGGAAAGATTGTTTTACAAACAACAAATTGTTGAGCCATAAATCTTAGTTTTAATATAGCTGTTACATAAATATCCATGTCATGATATGACAGCCATCATGCCAGTGTTGATTGGGGACATTATAGGAAGGGAGGAATTCCCAGTGTTGATTGGCCAAGTCATAGCAAGGAAGAAATTTCACTACACAGTGCATTTGATGCATTTGACTGACCAAAATGCTTGTCTGGATAGATCAAGGAATAGGAGAATCAGCCTTTACCTGTTGACGAGCCGCAGCAAGCTTTAGTAGCTCATCAGCTTCCGAGAAATTCATGAACCACTGACTCAGTGGATGATCCTTGGTGTCGCATATATTCTTCTCATTCATAACTTCAGAAGGTACGTACTATAGTGAACAAAACAAATTTCACTTGTCAAAATGACAAGAAACACGGAAGATAAATGTTATAAGAAAGGATACCTGTGGGTGGCAGGTTTAAACCAGCAGCAGGATGGTTTTGGACGCAGAAAAAAAAAGGCGTCTGAAGGCTTTGAAAAAACTATTTCATCATATGTTTCAACAACAACAGGCATAAGGCTGTTTGACAAGTACAATCGTGTGCAAGGAAGAAGAAGAAGAAGGAAACAAAAACAGCATAAGGCATAAAGCTGTTTAACACAAATTTGGAATAAACTTACAGGTCCAATTGCTTGTCACAAACATCATTGTGAAAAAAGAGACTAATGGCAATCTCAAATTCTCCCCAACCAGACTCTGACACTTCAAAAGGTGCTGATTCAACTGCTCTAGTTGGATTATTAAAACTAGGATGTAGTTGAAACACAAAGCGCTTTATGATTACACTCAAATCCTCACTTGTCGCCTCCTGAACATAAACAATCCATTTATAAGATTGATAGCTAAAACAAATCAGTTCATGTCACTTTACAAAATCAACTCAAAAATGTGCAGCATATAAAAATAAAAACATAAAAAAACTGAAAGTAAAAGTTCTTACTCGCTTGCTTTTACCAAGCCAAAAAGGATATAGTGCCATAAACAATTGGAAAGCTAATTTCCACATCCTTAAAGTCTTTTTATTCTGCATCTTCAGAAAAACAAAAACAAGCAACAAAATATCAATCCCGTAGAAAGAATAGGAATTTAAGACATCAAAAATTAAATGAAGGGCATAGCACAAGATTCTGGTATGCCTTCACATCTTGAGGCCACAGACAATGTTACTTATTTCCTTTCATCATAAACCTAAAATTTAAAGGCAGATCAAAAACAAAAGAAAGACCACAAAAAATGATTCTATGTTTAGCTAATACAAGATTTCATCTTTCATCATTGTTATCAACCTTGCTTGATCATCAACACCCTTTACATCCAAATATAAAACATTCAAAAAAAGAAGATAACATAATTTATATATATATATAATGAAAAATTGTCGGAAATTTGTCAGGGTTGCAAATGTTGCCTAAACAAGATTCGTAAAACATTATACCATGCTTATTGCATATCTTTGATCATCACAGGTAAAACTATCAACATTGATATAAATAGCAAATGTTGCCTAAACAAAATTTCTAATGTGACAAGTAAAAAGGAATAGAAAAGAGCTCCAAAACATGACAAGTAAAAATGAATGGAGGAGTACTTCCACCAATTATAGAACAGATCGAAATCAACCAACGAATACAAACATGACAAGTATCACATCATCAACGAGGGTCTAATGGACTATGAATGTCATTCTATACACAAAACCCTAATTCAGGCCCAAATCACTAGACCACTAACTTCACCTCAAAGATCCCCCATACACGAATACAACTCCAAAAATTCAGGAAAAAATTGAAATAATACAGAAAATGGTTCCTGTAAATAAGAATGTTTGAAATCTAAGCATGCGATTTCAATTTCTAGTGCCCTACATCTACAAACATGAAATCAATGACGATAGAAGCGGGAAGGAAGAGGACCTTCTTGCTGTCAAGATCTTCAGGGAGCAGGCCGAGCAACCTTGGAGCAGCAGGCTTCGAGCTAGTTTGGCATCGACGATGAAGAAGAAGAAGAAGAAGAAGAAGATGTTTCCAATGCCGGGAGAGCGAACGAGAGAGGTATTTGATGGGACTAACGGGTCGGATTGATCAAAGATCCGTTCCAATACGAGATCCGAATCCGATTTTCTTTGTCATGTTTGGATTTGCTTTTTGTCGGATTCGGGTAAAACAATGATGGTCTTTTACATGTTACCCCTTTGAAAAACTAGAGAAATTATCTGTTCGCCCTCATTTTTCCATAAATCTCACATAAACAGTGAACTCTCATTTTTATAGTGACAAGCAATTTTTATGTTATAAGTTGATTGTACGTTTTAAGATTTATATATATATATATATATATATATATATATATATATATATATAGACACACACACGTGCTAAGAACTAAATTAAATCAAACCTTGGTGATGAAAAACTTGCAAAGAGATCACTTCCAAATTGAGAAAAACTTCACTGCTTGTTGATATACATAAGAGATATGAAAAGAATTTCTTTTTATTTTAGTAAAATCTAAACACTTAAATAATTATTAAAAACACATAGAAGTAACTCGAGTAAAGCAGTTGATCTCGATGGTCCGAACCCAACAATTGGTAATAATAAAAATTCGTTGGTGATAATACAAAATT